>NC_037671.1:2263856-2274678 GCF_003255815.1 Theropithecus gelada | reverse complement strand
AAAAAAAAAAAAAAAAAAAAGAAAAGGTAAAGCCTACTTAGTGGTTGAGGAGAGGCTGGCTTCATCTCTGGTGGCGGCCTCTCTAAAAAGATGACATTTAAGCTAATAACTGAAGTAATGAGAAGTATGAGAAGTTCGTCAGAGACATGGTGCAATTCCAGTGCTGTGCGCAGGCCCAGCTGTGAGAAAGCACACACATTGAGAGACAGGGAAAGGTTTGGTATGGCTAAGCTTACAGACTGAGGGGAGAATGGTGCAAGGGAAGGCTGGAGTGAGGGCCCTGTAGTAAGGTTAAGGATTGGGGACTTGGCCGGGCGCGGTGGCTCAAGCCTGTAATCCCAGCACTTTGGGAGGCCGAGGCGGGCGGATCACGAGGTCAGGAGATCGAGACCATCCTGGCTAACATGGTGAAACCCCGTCTCTACTAAAAATACAAAAAACTAGCCGGGCGTGGTGGCGGGCGCCTGTAGTCCCAGCTACTCGGAGGCTGAGGCAGGAGAATGGCCTGAACCTGGGAGGTGGAGCTTGCAGTGAGCCGAGATCGCGCCACTGCACTCCAGCCTGGGTGACACAGCGTGAGACTCCGTCTCAAAAAAAAAAAAAAAAGGATTGGGGACTTTATTGGTATGATCGCTTTCACACTTTTAAAGTTTCACTTTGGCTTCAGAGTAGAGCAAGAATGGGAGGGAATAAGCATAGTGGGAAATCTGTTGGGGAGGCTGTCAGAGCAGTCTGGGTGGTGGTGACAAGGGGAAAGAAGAATTCACAGGATGGGGCTAGAGGTGGGGAATAAACAGCACCCAGCTGGGTGTGATGGCTCACGCCTGTAATCCCAGCGCTTTGTGAGGCCGAGGCAGGCGGATTACTAGAGGTCAGGAGTTCAAGACTAGCCTGGTGAACATGGTGAAACCCAGTCTTTACTAAAAACACAAAAAATTAACTGGGCATAGTGGCGGGCGCCTGTAATCCCAGCTACTCGGGAGGCTGGGACAGGAGAATTGCTTGAACCCAGGAGGCAGAGATTGCAGTGAGCTGAGACTGCACTATCGCACTACAGCCTGGGTGACAGAGCAAGACTCCGTCTCAAAAAAAAAAAAAAAAAGCACTCAGAGATGACTCCTTTGTTTTTAGCCGGCAAAATTAGCTGGGCTAAGTGGTACCATTTATTAATTAAGGAGGCAGTAGAAGATCTTATAGGAAGGAAGAAGATATTATAAATTCAATTTGGGAGATACGTATGTATACATACACATGTATACAACACACACACCACACCCTCTTTTTTTTTTTTTTTTTTTTTTTTAAGAGACAGGGTCTTGCTCTGTCACCCAGGCTGGAATGCAGTGGCATGATCATAACTTACTGTAACCTTAAATTCCTAGGCTCAGGTGATCCTCCCGCTTTAGCCTCCTGAGTAGCTAGGACTACAGGCAAGCATCACTATGCCTGGTTAATTAAAAAGTATATATATATTTTAGAGAGGAGGTCTCGCTATGTTGCCCAGGCTAATCCTGAACCTCTGGCATCAAGCAATCCTCCTGCCTCAGCCTCCCAAACTGTTGGACTTGCAGGTCTGAGCCACTGTGCCTGGCTAGGGGAACATGTTGTTTGTAAAACCTACAGGCCATGTAAATAGAGTTGTCTGGTAAGCAAATGAACACCTGGGTCTATGCCTTACTTGTTCTGCTTGAATATTATAGCACAAATCACATTGTGTCATATTAACCTGTGTGCTTTCATTCTAGAGAGTAACCTGAGAGACTGTTTAGCCTGTGTTCCCAGGAAAGCCAAAACTGATTCAACAGATTCTAGCTCTACCCCTCTGTCCATCCTTGTTTCCCTGAAGGTGGAGGACCATGTCCAACTCCCTCCCCTACTGGAGCAGCCAGCAACCTCATGATTTCCCTTCAGGCTTAGGCCTATTTATTATCTTCCCTTCCAAAACATCCCTTCCATCCACTGCTATCTAATTCTACCCATAAGCATTTCAGTATTTAACATTAAAAAAAAAAAAAAAAAATTAGCCGGGTGTGGTGGCTCACGCCTGTAATCTCAGCACATTGGGAGGCCAAGGCAGGTGGATCATGAGGTCAGGAGATTGAGACCAGCTTGGCCAACATGGTGAAATCCTATCTCTACTAAAAATACAAAAATTAGTTGGGCGTGGTAGAGCACACCTGTAGTCCCAGCTACTTGGGAGGCTGAGGCAGGAGAATCACTTGAACCCAGGAGGTGGAAGTTGCAGTGAGCCAAGATCGCACCACTGTACTCCAGCCTGGGTGACAGAGCGAGACTCCGTCTCAAAAAAAAAAGTCTGTGGGGAGGGGGGAGGGATAGCATTAGGAGATATACCTAATGTAAATGACGAGTTAATGGGTGCAGCACACCAACATGGCACATGTATACATATGTAACAAACCTGCACGTTGTGCACATGTTCCCTAGAACTTAAAGTATTAAAAAAAAAAAAAAAAAAAGGTCAATGGTATCCGCCATCTACTACATTAAAATATTCTCAAACCAGAATTTCATGTATTCCAAAGTAATCATTTATTCAGGAAAGTTTTATGGTGCATCTACTTTTCCAAAAAACTGGAGGTAATGAGAGACAATCCCAATAGTTAAAGGCTTCACAGACTAAAAGGGCCCTACCCTATCTTTTCTGTTTCCTGACCCACACCTATGGTCTCCATACTGGCTTCTTTCTGATCCTTTATGAAGTCCCAGGCATGCTTATGTCCGTCTGCTTAATCTGCATCTTCCATCCAGAACACATTTCAAAATTTGGGACCCGCCTCTTCCCCAAAAAACAAACCACAAAAAAGAAACAAACAAACAAAAAAATCAAAGAAAAAAACATCTGAGCCCAGTATTGGGTGACTAATGTGAGAGTTGAAAAGTTGTGTGGGATTAATAAAAGGCTTTATATGCTATTCCAAGGAGTTTAATCCTAAAGACATTAGGAGGAAGGATCCACTGAAGTACCTAAGAAGGAAAAACACGATCAGCTCACCTTATCAACACAGAGGACTGACTCATCCCAGACATGAATTTCTCCCCAAGGACTAACACAGCCATACCATCTCTCCTTCCTTTAAATCTGGCCAGGCGCAGTGGCTCATGCCTGTAATCCCAACATTTTGGGGACCAAGGTTGAGGCCAGAGGTTCAAGATTAGCCTGGGCAACATAGCAAGAACTCATCTCTATAGAAAACAAAAAACAAAAACAAACAAAAAATTAGCCCGGCACGGCAGTGTGTGCCTGTAGTCCTAGCTACATAGGACGGCTTGAACCTGCGATTGAGGCTGCAGTGAGCTGAGATCGTGCCACTGCACTCCAGCCTGCCGACAGTGAGGCTCCGTCACAAAAAAACAAAACAAAACAAAAAACCCACCAAAACCAAAAAAAATCTTTTGTACTTTAATCACTCTTATCCACCTGATCATAGGGACAGGAAGAGCCTCTGAACAGGTTCATTGTGAGAAAGTATAATCCCCAAGGAACTGAAAAAGTTAAGTGTGGCTAGAGATATACTGTGTCTTCTTTCCTTTCGTGTATCATTTAAGCTGCTTCTTCAAAGCAAAAAAGAAAGCCTTCCTTACCCTTATACCCCTCTCTCCCATTACTGTTTTGTATTCTTGTCCTCATTGGGTCTCAAAATTATAATTCACATGAACTTCACTTTCTCTCCTCCCATACCTTTTGAAACATACTGCAATCTGGTATTATCTCCAAATGAACACTACTTCTGCCAAAGTTGCCACTGATCCCTTAGCTCCTCAAACCGCAAAGTATTTTTCGGTTCTTATTTTGCCTGACTTCTCTGCAGCGTTCCATGCTGCCTACCTCCACACCTTTTTTAATTCTTTTCTATCATTATTGAACTTCTGGGATCTTGCCCACTCCTGGTTTGCCTCCAGTTTCGCTGGCTGTTTGCCTTTCTCAGTCTCATCTCTTCAGCCACCTTCCTTACCTGCTTCTTGCAATTGCTGAAGTTCTTTAGGGTTCCCACCTTTCACTTCTTTTCTGTTCAATCTGCAAACACTCTCTAGGAGACTTCCACATCCAGCACTTCAACTATACTTGCCTGTGTCTTTACTCCTAGTCTAGTTGTCTCTCCACAGTGACTAAACAAACTCTCTTCTTGCCATTTCCTTTTAGAAATTCCTCAGAAATACCCAACTCAGCATTCAAAAGTTGATCTTATCTCTTTTCACTTCTTACTCTCCTGCCCATTATTGCTTTCAGTTAATAGTCTACCAGTCACTGGGTTACTTAAGTGTCATCCTTAATTCTCCTCCCTTAATTTCATCAGTTCTCAGTTCCGATCAATGCCACCTCCTTAGTAACTCTTTATCCTTCAGAGCTTGGCTTATCCCCTTACCACTTCTCACCTAGATCATGGCCAGAGCCCCCTAAATGGTCTCCCTGCCTCCATCTTGACCAATTCAAGGCCATTCTCCATTGCTCAGTGCTATAGGGTGAACTGATCATAATCATTCCTTATGCAATTCAATGGGCCTTCCTTCTTAATGTCTTTAGGATTAAACTCCTCGGGATGGCATCTAAAGCCTTTCATTATCTGTCTCCTGATCATCTTTATGACTTCATCACACTAGTTACCAGGCTCTAGTGGGACCAGTCAGGCTTGCCTACATCTCTACCTTTCCACAAATTTCCTTGGCTAGGAATGCGCTTCCCCTTACTAATTCACGACGATCTTTCATGAATAAACTCTGGGGAGCAGGTGCAGTGGCTCATGCCTGTAATCCCAGGTCGAGGCAGGAGAATCACTTGAGCCCAGGAGTTTGAGACCAGCCTGGGCAACATAGCCAGACCTTGTGTTTACAAAAAATTTAAAAATAAGGTGTGGTGGTGCATGCCAGTAGTCTCAACTACTTGGGAGACTAAGGCAGGAAGATCCCTTAAACCCAGGAGGTAGTGGCTGCAGTGAGCCATGTTCATGCCATTGAACTCCAGCCTGGGTGATGGATCTAGACTGTGCATCAAAAAAAAGTACTCAGCTATTACATATTCTTGGGAGGCTTCGCTGACACTCCCTTACCTGTCTGAGTAGATGCTCCACCTCTCTTCTACAGTCCCATAGCATTCTTAAGCACGTTCATCATACTCTTGACAACCACTGTCTGTCTGGTTAATGCTCTCACCCTTCACTATATTGCGTTGTCCCTTGAAAGAAATTCTTATCTTTTATCTCTACATTCCCAATTCCTCCAACACAGTACCTGGTATACAGCAGACATCCAATAAGTGCTTCTAAAATTAGCTACTGTGTACCTACTGTAGTTAGTTGTGTCCATTTATCTCCCCGTTAAAAGTGACTTCAACCCTGGGAGGATATCTTAATGTTTTTTTCCTTCCTCTCTCAAAGCACAGTATATACAGTGCTTAATTACAAACAGGCGCTTAACAAACTTTTGCTGCTTTTAAGTAAACCTTAACCCTCATTCCAACATCAAAAATCTACACTCTTGCTCCACTTGAGTGAGAGAGGTGTCTTAAGAAAGAAACTATGGGCCGGGTGCGGTGGCTCAAGCCTGTAATCCCAGCACTTTGGGAGGCCGAAACGGGTGGATCACGAGGTCAGGAGATCGAGACCATCCTGGCTAACATGGTGAAACCCCGTCTCTACTAAAAGATACAAAAAACTAGCCGGGCGAGGTGGCGGGCGCCTGTAGTCCCAGCTACTCGGGAGGCTGAGGCAGGAGAACGGCGTGAACCTGGGAGGCAGAGCTTGCAGTGAGCTGAGATCTGGCCACTGCACCCCAGCCTGGGCCACAGAGCGAGACTCCGTCTCAAAAAAAAAAAAAAAAAAAAAGAAATAAACTATGAAGGAGTCACCCTCTCTTGAGAAACAAGTGGGATCACAGGCTCCCAAAGTGTATGTGTGCGCGCGCAGGGGGAAGAGGAGGTCGAGGCAGAGCTCATATATTCCTGGTGGAATACAGTGTGTGGTGGGCGGATGTCCAAATTCTTTAAGCAAGGTTTTCCCATTTCTCCCCAACTCTCCCTCGATGCCATATGCTCTTTCTTTTCTCTTGCCCAGTCTCACTTAGGTCACGTGCGACATCTGGATCTCTTTCCTTTAACCCCGATTCCAAACCCACTCCTGCCCGGCAAACTCCTCCCGGGCCCACGGCACGCATGCGCAGTAACCTCCGCACGGGCCCGGTCAGTCTCGCGCCCCATGACCCTCTCCTAAAACACGCGCAGTCTCCTCTCTCTTCCCTCTCTGCTCTTGTGTCTTCCTTGCCTACCAGCCTCACCTGATGGGTTCGTGCTCTCTCCGTCCCCGATCCACTCGGGCTCCGGCGGCTGCTGCTTGGGCGCCTTCGGCATCGCGGTGGCAGTTACAGCTGCTGTGGCGGCGCCCAGTGCTATTTCCGCTTCCGGCGGCGGGGAACCCCGATGGGGCTGGTTCTCCAAGCCGCCGCGGCCAACCCCACCCCGGGCTGCGCACGTGCGAGCTTCGCCGTCATCTCGGGGGCGTGGCCCCGGTACAGTGGAGGCGTGGCCTGCAATGACGGGGCGGGGCCGGCGTCCGCCTACTCTAGTCGCGTCCACATGGCGTTTACGACGGTCTGGGAAGCCTGACGCCGTGATCTCCCGACGCCGCGAGACTCCAGGAATGACCATAATAATTTCCTACTAGTATGAAGGAGTTGAGGCATACTTTTTTTTTTTTTAAGCATATTCTAGTTTCTATCTGTAACTCTCGTTTCTAGCTCTAACTGCCACCGCGATGCCAAAGGCGCCCAAGCAGCAGCCGCCGGAGCCCGAGTGGATCGGGGACGGAGAGAACACGAGCCCATCAGGTGAGGCTGGTAGGCAAGGAAGAGACAAGAGAGGAAGGGAAAGAGAGAGGAGACTGCGCGTGTTTTAGGAGAGGGTCATGGGGCGCGAGACTGGGTCACGGGCGGAAAAGACAGCGCAGTCCAATGACTAAGGGAGAGGTCTGATCGGTCCAGTGTTGAAATGTGTCACAAAATCCCGAAGTGTACAATTGTAAACAGGGAACTGGAGCCCAACATGCAGAAGTCATGGTGCAGTGGAGCTTCGGTTCATTTTTTTTTTCTTTTTTTTCTGGTAACAGCTTTACTGAGATATAATTGACATACAATAAACTGTACACAAAATAAAATGGTACCCAAAATAAACTTCAAAGTATACATTTAAATAAGTTTTGACATGCATAAACCCAGTAAACTATCACCACAATCAAGACTTTGGTTCACTTTTTTTTTTTTTTTTTTTTTTTTTTTGAGACGGAGTCTGGCTCTGTCGCCCAGGCTGGAGTGCTGTGGCCGGATCTCAGCTCACTGCAAGCTCCGCCTCCCGGGTTTACGTCATTCTCCTGCCTCAGCCTCCGGAGTAGCTGGGACTACAGGCGCCCGCCACCTCGCCCGGCTAGTTTTTTGTATTTTTTTTAGTAGAGACGGGGTTTCACCGTGTTAGCCAGGATGGTCTCGATCTCCCGACCTCGTGATCCGCCGGTCTCGGCCTCCCAAAGTGCTGGGATTACAAGCTTGAGCCACCGCGCCCGGCCGACTTTGGTTCACTTCTAACTCTACCACTTAATACGGGAGCTTGAGTAAGGTGCCCCTGTAGTTCTGTCAGCTCTCAAATCACTACAATCATGCTTTTGTTGCCACCATTGTCTGAATTCACACTTGCCAAAGTCAACAGATCTGGGGCCATCCTACTCACTCTCCCAACAACATCTGATACACTTGGTCACTCCCTCCCTCCTTCCTTTGTTTTCTTCAGGGACACTACTCTCTACAGGTTTCCTTTGTATCAAATGGGCTTCTCCTGAAGTTTAAATGTTGAAGTGCCTCAGGGCTCAATCTTTGACCCTCTCCTTAATCTAGACTTATCACCTATTACCTCCTGACTTTAAATACCGTCTATAACCAATGAAGATTCCCAAACTTGTCTTGCTGGCCCCTAACTTCTGCCCTGAGCTCCAGGCTCATGAATTCAACTGCTTATGGGACATCTTCTCTGAGATCTTTAATAAATCTCTCTAATACGTACAAAATGGAGCTCTTGTTCTTACCCCTAAAGCCTGTCTCTTCCAGGCTTCCCCATCCAGAAATTGCACCACATGTCATTCAGTTATTTGGGCCAAAACTGAAAGGTCGTCCTCTTTCTCCATTCCTCCTCCCCAATCAATCCATCAGCAAGCTAAGTCTGCCTCATTTTTTCATTCATCTGTTCAACAAATATATTTATTGAGTGTATAGTATGTGCCAGGCACTCTTCTATGCTCTTGGGATACTACTGAATAAAATAAAGATCTCTGATTACATTTCTAGCAAGGGAGATGATACTATAGATAAAAGAAAATATAGATCAAGTTTAAAAGTATAAAAAGGACAGATTTTAGTACTAAATGAGGCCTCAGTAAAGTGAAATTCAAGCAAATCATTGAAGAAGATTAGTTTTGGCCACATGGATTTCCAGGAGATGGGCCTTTATCTAGCATAAGAAACCGCTGGAATAAAGCCCTATGGCAGGAGTGTTCTGACATACATGGGAAACAAACAGGAAGGAGGCAAGTGGGGCTGGAGTGGCATGAGTGAGCCAGAGTTGTGGGAAAGGTGAAAAGAGAAGTAAAGCAGGGTCTGGATTGGGAAAGGTCTTTTAGCTTATCTTAAAGATTTTGGCTTCTTCTGTTGATTTAAATGGAAGTCACTGCAGACTTCTAAGCACAGTGATGTGATCCAACCTACATTTTAAAAGGATGACCTGGGCCGGGTGCGGTGGCTCATGCCTGTACTCCCAGCACTTTGGGAGGCTGAGGCAGGCGGATCACGAGTTCAGGAGATCGAGACCATCCTGGCTAACATGGTGAAACCCCGTCTCTACTAAAAATACAAAAAATTTAGCCGGGCGTGGTGGCGGGTGCCTGTAGTCCCAGCTACTGGGGAGGCTGAGGCAGGAGATTGGTGTGAACCCGGGAGGCAGGGCTTGCAGTGAGCCGAGATCGCGCCACTACACTCCAGCCTGGGCAACAGAGGGAGACTCCATCTCAAAAAAAATAAAAATAAAAATATATAAAATAAATAAAAGGATGACCTGGCCAGGTGCAGTGGCTCACGCCTGTAATGCCAGTACTTTGGGAGGCTGAGGCGGGAGAATTGCCTGAGCCCAGGGGTTTGTGACCAACTTAGGCAACATAGTGAGACCCCTGGTCTGTATATAATACAATTTTTTGATATTTATTTTACTTTTTGAGACGGAGTCTTGCTCTGTCGCCCAGGCTGGAGTGCAGTGGCGTGATTTTGGCCCACTGCAACCTCTGCCTCCTGGGTTCAAGCAATTCTCCTGCCTCAGTCTCCTGAGTAGCTGGAATTACAAGTGTGCACCACCACGCCTGGCTACTTTTTGTATTTTTAGTAGAGATGGGGTTTCACCATGTTTGTCAGGCTGGTCTCGGACTCCTGACCTCGTGATCCACCTGCCTTGGCCTCCCAAAGTGTTGGGATTAGAGGCGTGAGCCACCGTGCCCAGCCTATAAAATTTTTTAAGTTGTTAAAAAATAAATAAATAAAAAGGATGACTCTGGAGGCTGTGCTGAGAATAACCTGGGCGGGGGGCGGGAGGGGGCGAGCAGCAGAGAATGGGCAGAAATGACAGAAGCAGGGAGATCTATTAGGAGGTGATGGTGACTCAGACTAGAGTGACAGCAGTGGAGGTGTGAAAGGGCTGGTTTCTAATATATTTTGGAAAAGAGCCAACAAGTTTTGTTAATGGATTGGAGGTCATGTTTGACAAATAGAATTAAGGATGACTCCAATGTTTCTGGCCTGAGTTAACTAGAAAGTTGCAATTGCCATCAACTGAGAGTAAAACATAACCCAAATTTGACCACTTCTCTCCACCTCTACCCTGACCAAGCCGTCGTCTCTTCTCCCTGGACCACTGCACTGGCCTCCTAACTGGTCTGCCTGCTGTCATTCTCATTCTCTAGTCTATCCTTCACATCTACAGTCGGAGGTAGTTTTTATATGTAAATCCATGGGCTGATCACAGTGACTCACGCCTGTAATCCCAGCACTTTGGGAGGCTGAGGCGGGCAGATCAAAAGGTCAGGAGTTCGAGACCAGGCTGGTCAACATGGTGAAACCCTGTCTCTACTAAAAATACAAAAATTGCCGGGCGCGGTGGCTCAAGCCTGTAATCCCAGCACTTTGGGAGGCCGAGACGGGCGGATCACAAGGTCAGGAGATCGAGACTATCCTGGCTAACCCGGTGAAACCCCGTCTCTACTAAAAAATACAAAAAACTAGCCGGGCGAGGTGGCGGGCGCCTGTAGTCCCAGCTACTCTGGAGCCTGAGGCAGGAGAATGGCGTGAACCCGGGAGGCGGAGCTTGCAGTGAGCTGAGATCCGGCCACTGCACTCCAGCCTGGGCGACAGAGCGAGACTCCGTCTCAAAAAAAAAAAAAAATACAAAAATTAGCCAGGCGTGGTGGTGGGTGCCTGCAGTCCCAGCTACTTGGGAGGCTGAGGCAGGAGAATCATGGAACCTGGGAGGTGGAGGTTGCAGTGGGCCAAGATCACACCACTGCACTCCAGCCTGGGTGACACAGTGAGACTCCGTCTCAAAAAAAAAAAAAAAAAAAAAAAATCCATTTGTTCAAAGTATAAAAGTATTTAAAAAAGCATAAAATCCAGAATAAAATCCAAATGCTTTACCATAGCTTATGGGGCTCTGTACAATATGCCCTCTGTTAAACATCTTGATCCCATCTCCCACAGTCTAGCCACACTGGGCTTTTTTTTTTTTTTTTTT
>NC_037671.1:2225037-2263483 GCF_003255815.1 Theropithecus gelada | reverse complement strand
GGGCGACAGAGCGAGACTCCGTCTCAAAAAAAAAAAAAAATACAAAAATTAGCCAGGCGTGGTGGTGGGTGCCTGCAGTCCCAGCTACTTGGGAGGCTGAGGCAGGAGAATCATGGAACCTGGGAGGTGGAGGTTGCAGTGGGCCAAGATCACACCACTGCACTCCAGCCTGGGTGACACAGTGAGACTCCGTCTCAAAAAAAAAAAAAAAAAAAAAAAATCCATTTGTTCAAAGTATAAAAGTATTTAAAAAAGCATAAAATCCAGAATAAAATCCAAATGCTTTACCATAGCTTATGGGGCTCTGTACAATATGCCCTCTGTTAAACATCTTGATCCCATCTCCCACAGTCTAGCCACACTGGGCTTTTTTTTTTTTTTTTTGAGCCGGGATCTTGGTCTGTCATTCAAGCTGGAGTGTAGTGGTATAATCATAGCTCACTGCAGCCTCAAAGGATCCTCCCACCTCAGCCTCCAACTAGCTAGGACTACAGGCACATGCCACCAGGCCTGGGTACTTTTTTTTTTTTTTTTTTTTTTTTTCGAGACGGAGTCTCGCGCTGTCACCCAGGCTGGAGTGCAGTGGCCGGATCTCAGCTCACTGCAAGCTCCGCCTCCCGGGTTCACGCCATTCTCCGGCCTCAGCCTCCCGAGTAGCTGGGACTACAGGCGCTGCCACCTCGCCCGGCTATTTTTTGTATTTCTTAGTAGAGACGGGGTTTCACCGTGTTAGCCAGGATGGTCTCGATCTCCTGACCTCGTGATCCGCCCATCTCGGCCTCCCAAAGTGCTGGGATTACAGGCTTGAGCCACCGCGCCCGGCCTGGCCTGGGTACTTTTTAAACATTTTTGCAGAGACAGGGTCTCACCATGTTGCCCAGACTGGTCTCGAACTTCTGGGCTCAAGTAGTGCTCCTGCCTCAGCCTCCCAAAGTGCTGGGATTGCAGGCATGAGCCACCACGTCTGGCCTGGCCTTCTGTTTTTACTTCAAACACCCCAAAGTCATTCCTGCATCAAGGCCTTTGCCTTTGCTGTTCCCTGTGTCTGGAATGCACTTTCTCCGTGTGTTCATATGGTTTGTTCCCTCGTTTAATTTTCTCTCTCTGTGTTACCTCCTCAAAGCAGCTCTCTCTTTGTATCTACCTGTTCTCTTCCCCCTGTCAGTCTCTAACCTCTTTTTTCATTTTATTTTCATTTGGAGCACTTACTATTACTTAAAATTATACTACCTATGTATATTGTCTATCACCCTCAAAGCAATATGTAAGCTCCATATGGGCAAGGATTTTGTCCTTTTTATTGATGTATCTCCAGCTCCTAAAACAGTGCTTGCTCTACACTAGGCACTAAAGTGTTCATTGAAAGTATGCAAAGCTTGGCCAGGTACAGTGGCTCATGCCTATATTCCCAGCACTTTGGGAGGCCGAAGCAGGTAGATCATCTAAGGTCAGGAGTTCGAGACCAGCCTGGCCAATATGGTGAAACCCCATCTCTACTAAAATACAAAAAATTAGCTGGGTGTGGTGGTGGGCACTGTAATTCCAGCTATTTGGGAGGCTGAGGCAGGAGAATCGCTTGAATGACCCGCCCCCGCCAAAAAAAAAAAAAAAAGAAAGTATATGAAGCTTAAGACAGACAATGTCTATAAAGAGCTTAGCAGGGTACCTGGCACTGAGCAAGCAGCCAGGTGATGCCATACTCTAAGATCTCTCCCTGCCTCTCTGTCATCTCTCCTTAGTCTCCTTGTCTGGCTTATCCTTGTCCTTCTTCACTTAGCCATTCAATGTCAGAGTTCCTCAAGGCTAAGTTCTGGGCCCTTCATCTACAGATTCCTCAGAGAGGTCTATCCTAGCCACCATGTCTTTTTTTTTTTTGGAGATGGAGTCTCCCTCTGTCACCCAGGGTGGAGTGCAATGGTGCGATCTCGGCTAACTGCAACCTCTGCTTCCTGGGTTCAAGTCATTCTCCGGCCTCAGCCTCCCAAGTAGCTGGGATTATAGACCATCACCATGCCCAGCTAATTGTTGTATTTTAGTAGAGACAGGATTTCACCATGTTGGCCAGGCTGGTCTCAAACTCCTGACCTCAGGTGATCTACCCGCCTCAGCCTCCCAGAGTGCTGGGATTACAGGCATAAGCCACTGCGCCCAGCCACCATGTCTTGAGTAGCTCCCCAACTACTGTTTCTATTCAGTACCCCATTTATTTCCTTCATATGATTCATCTCAACCTGTAATTATATGTTTGTTTACTTTTAAGAAAAACAGTCCCTGAGAATTGGGAATTGGCCTGACAATAACTAGCAGGCTTTGGTGTTGCTGGGAGCTGGCCTGTTGCCCATAGTTAGGCCCTGGTACTCTTGTTGAACATAAACTATCTCACAGAAAATCAGTGTCAAACAAGGTCATTCTGTGTTTGTGATGAAGTTAGACAAACTTCAAAATCTTGTCTAAGCACAAAAACACCAAACAGTTCCCTGTCAGCTAAAATGTATTGGCTTTTTTACCTTACAGCTTTAGTCATATTTCATTTCTCCCTCCTTCTAGATAAGATTAAGAAGTAGTCATAGAACAATTTTCTGCTTTTTTTTTTTTTTGAGACAGAGTCTTGCTCTGTCACCCAGGCTGGCGTGCAGTGGCCGGATCTCAGCTCACTGCAAGCTCCACCTCCCGGGTTTGCGCCATTCTCCTGCCTCAGCCTCCCGAGTAGCTGGGACCACAGGCGCCCGCCACCTCGCCCGGCTAGTTTTTTTGTATTTTTGAGTAGAGATGGGGTTTCACCGGGTTAGCCAGGATGGTCTCGATTTCCTGACCTTGTGATCCGCCTGTCTCGGCCTCCCAAAGTGCTGGGATTACAGGCTTGAGCCACCACACCTGGCCTTTTCTGCTTCTTTTGAAATCACCAAACACAAACCCTAACCCTGTCATTCCTAGCCCTCTTTTAGGGAGATAACCTCTGTAGAATTAATAAACTCAGCTTAAATGCTTGCCCATAAGTTGAGGAGCTGTAAGTTAACTTTTAAGAAGTTTCTTCTGGCTGGGTGCAGTGGCTTATACCTGTAATCCCAGCACTTTGGGAGGCCGAGGTGGGCAGATCACAAGGTCAGGAGATAGAGACCATCCTGGCTAACATGGTGAAACCCCGTATCTACTAAAAACACAAAAAATTAGCCGAGCATGGTGGCAGGCACCTGTAGTCCCAGCTACTCGGGAGGCTGAGGCAGAATAGCGTGAACCTGGGAGGCGGAGCTTGCAGTGAGCCGAGATTGTGCCACTGCACTCCAGGCTGGGCGACAGGAGACTCTGTCTCAAAAAAAAAAAAAAAGGAAGTTTCTTCCCAGACAACGGGTGTTCTTGGCTCTTCCTCCATCCTGAGGCTTTGAACATGGATGAGGAAGCCAGAGCTTCACTTTGGACTGTGAATAGAAGTTTGTGGTTGTGAATCTAACAGTTGGGGGTTGATGTTCCAAATACTCAGGGACCTTGTAATGGTGGCATTGTCACATATCTTGGATTGTTGATTGTCTACCTCTTGACCTGTGAGAGAAATAAACTTCTATCTTAAGACTTCTTTTTAAATGGCAGTTACATAAGCCAGAACTACCTGGAGAAATCTGATACTTTTGTTTTGACCTGTAATTTTCAAATGTCTACTTTTCTCCAACTCTACTACCCAAGTCTATGTCATCATCATGGCTCACTTGTACTACTGAAATAGCCAGTAGCTTTCTAACTTCCAGGTCCAAGGTGGGCCCTCTTCATACAAGCTGATTTTTTTGAAAAGCCAGCCTAAGCCATGATACTCCCGTCTAAAATTCTTCAAAGGCTTCTGTTCTAAGAAAAGAGCCAAATCCTCATGTTCTCCAAGGCCCTAAGTGGTCTAACTCCTCTTTCTTCTGCATCATCTCCCACTGTCCCTAGGTTTCTTAGCTCCTTTTCCCCTAGGTCTTTTAGCTAAGACCTTTGCCTTGACTCCCCTTTCCCACCCCACCTCCTGTTTATCCTTTGGAGCTTGTCTCAATTGCATCTCCTTCCCTGACTCCCTTTATTACACAACTCCGTTTCACTCTGTCTTCTTCCCAGCACTTTTGGCAGGTTTAACTTTACATGCTATTTGTGGTTATGAGAAACCTGTCTTCCTTGTACATTTTAAATCCATTGGCTTTGGCTGTCAGTTATCTCTAGTGCTTAGTATATTGCCTGGCCCACAGGCACTCTGCAAATTGCTGCTGAAAGACTCCTTCATCATTACCACTCCATAAACGCAAACTCTGCCAAGTAAAGTATTTAAAAATAACTCCACAGACACCTGGCCTTTCCTTTTTCTTACAAAACTTTGCCCTTGAACATAAGGCAGCTTGGTCTGGTTGATGCCTACAGGCCAATGGAACCTCCATTGGTTTTTTCAGCCTGGAAGAACCTTAAGCTTTGTCATTCCCCATCACTAGTGTGTATGAACTAAAGAATGAGCTGACTCCACCAGGTGAGAACAGCTTCATCTGTACCTCCAGAGATGACTAGAACACAGGGATTAAAGAAAATGCTGGTTTCCACTGCATTTATTACTAATATAAAAAAATGTTAAAAAGAAAAAAAAAAAAAAACACCTCATTCTCAGTTCTCCAACAACTCTCATCCCTCCCTCTTGCCAATACAACTCCTGACCTGTTTCCTCAGGGCCAGTTCAAAACTGAACCTGTTCACTGCTGTTTTCACAGAAAACAACCAGTGCCAGGGATGTAGGGGAAGAGGGTTGGAAGAAGGCGACAGTACTGTCCAGGTTCCACCCAAAGATAGGCAAGGTGGAGATTCACAGAATTCAAATGAAAGGACTGGTGGCCTCACAACGACATAGTCTAAGTAAAATGGGCTGGAAGGGATCTAGGTAGGATAAAGCCATTGGAGGCTTTATAAGACATCTCATGGGCCTGTGTCAGACCCAGAGTAACCAACAAGAGAAGAATGGGGAGGGCCAGGGAGGCAGTCTGATGGAAAGTTCACAATTCTTCCATGTTGGGAAGTGGGAAAGTCCAGAGGGCGTCAAGTGCCTCACTCGTTTTGGCAGGAAAACTTATTCTAGTTCTGGGAAGTCACAAAAATGCCACAGACACTGAGAGAGGCTACAAGGGGATGCACAGTTTCACAAAGCACGGTGATCATAGACCACGGCGGTGGGGATCATGCTACTGACAGAGAAACTACGAAATCCAAAAGCAGGGAGAGTGGCCTTTTAGGAAGTAACTCTGCACCAGTCACCCAAACTTGACCCCAGGTTAGACAACCTGGCTGAGTTTCACAAGCAGCTGACAACATTGGGGGTAGGGAATGTCACATAAAAAGGACTTAAAACAAGCAGCTAAAAGAAGGGAATGGTAGGAAACCGCTCCAGGGCTCTCAGGAATTGAGGGCAGTACTGGGGAACAGGTGGACAGATGCACAAGAAACAGCACCAAAGAGGTTTCCTGTTCAGCAGTCATTTGATGATGGGAAAGAAGATCCAGGAGGCAACTTAAGGGAGCAAAGATGGGTCCCAAAGGCAAGTCTCTAAAGGCTGGATCAGAAGAAAGCGCATACACCGCGCACCAGTGACGCAACACAACTCTGGACCCCAAACTGGGGAGGTGGTGGATGGGGTGGGTGTGTCACTGACTGAGGGTGTTGGAAGAGCCTCACAGTAGCCATTACAGGGCTACAGAGAAATACATGGCCGCTAGGTCACAGAGAGCTCCTTCCAGCCTGGATGGGAAGGCACAGTCTCACAGAGGAGGTCCATTGACGCCTGGATGGTAGAAGGCACAGAGGTCCTCATATCGACAGTGACCCTTTTTGGCAAAATGTCGGCAGACAGGGCGGTCGGATTTGTCTGTGAACAAGTGAAAATTAAAGTTAAAAATTTGAGCAACAAAGAAAACAAATATGATGAAAAGCAGAGACAGAAGGAGAACTGATTTTCTACCCCCTACCATTTCCAGGTATTTTGGAATGGTAGTTTTTCTCCTGGGAGAAATAACATTCAGGTCTACTTCTGCTTCAAAAGCAAAAAGGAAAGCCCAAAGAAGATCATGAATGATCTTCTGAAAATTAGGTCACTCTGGGAGTAATGGGCGTAACAAAATGGACCTCACCTTCCATAACCTGGGGATCATCCTTGGGCGGGCAGGTATTCTTGATAAGAGACCAGCTTTTGAGCCTTCGAGGGTTTCTCTGTTCTTTGTGAAAGCTTCCCCTGGTGGGACCCCCATGACCTGGCCCCGGAAAAGGAGGTTCAACATTGACTCCCCACCAACCACGACCATATGGGCTAGACCTGGGGCCAAGGCCTCTCCGAATTGGGCCTCTACCCCAAGGAGGAGGTGGGAGACTCAGCAGTGGTGGAATCAGTGGTCCCCTTGATCCTGGAGGACCTCTGTGAAGAGCTGGGGAGAGAGAGAGAGACAGAGAGAGAAAGAAAGACACAGAAAGGTGACCAATGGGCAGCTGAATCCTGATAGGCCCTGATTTAAAAAATTTTTTTTATTGAAGAACAGCAGTTTTAAAGACACACCAGTTTTAAGTGCACAACCCAATTATCACAAAGTAGACACACTTGAGTTTCCACCACCAGGTGAAGAGATAAAGCCTTATTAGCACCTCAAAAGATCCTCCCCTTGTGCCCCTTTTCCCATTACCCACCCTCCTCCCCAAAGGTAACCACTATCCTGACACCATAGGTTAGTTTTTGCCTGTTTTTGAACTTCACAAAAATGGAATCATACAGTCTGCATTCTTTTATGTCTGGCTCCTTTCGCTCAACATCATGTTTGTGAGATTCATCCAGGTTGCCTGTAGCAGTAGTTCATTCATTTTCGTTGCAGTGTAGTCCCATTGCATGCATACACAACAACATATTTATCCATTCTACTGATGATGGACATGTGGGTGGTATCCAGTTTGGGGCTATAACGAGAAATGCCACTATAAACATTTTTATACATGTTGTTACACATACGTATGCATTTCTGTTGAGTATATACATAGTAGAGGTATTGCTGGGTTATAAAGTATATGTTATGCTCAAGTTTCACACATAATGCCAAATTTTTTTTCAAAGTGGTTATAGCAATTTGCACTCCCACCAGTAGTTGTCCTATAGCCTTGACAACACTTAGAATTGTTAGATTTTTAAATTTTGCCATTCTGGTGAGTGTGAAAAGTGGTGGTTATTTTGTTTGGTTATTATTATTTATTTAATGAGAGATTGGGTCTTGCCACAGTGCCCAGGCTGGTCTTGAACTCTTGGGCTCAAGTGATCCTCCCACCTTGGTCTCCTAAAGTGCTGGGATTACAGGCATGAGTCATCATGCCTCGTTTTGTTTGCTTTTTATTGTGGTAAAAAACACATAAAATTTACCATTTTAACTATTTTTAAGTGTACAGTTCAGTAGTGTTATGTATATTCATATTGTTGTGAAACAGATCTCCAAGTTTTTGTTCGTTTGTTTTTTGAGATGGAGTTTCGCTCTGTCGCCCAGGCTGGAGTGCAGTGGCGCGATCTCGGCTCACTGCCACCTCCAGCTTCTGGGTTCAAGCGATTCTCCTGCCTCAGCCTCCTGAGTAGCTGGGATTACAGGTGCCCACCACCACAGCTGGCTAATTTTTGTATTTTTAGTACAGATAGGGTTTCACCATGTTGGCCAGGCTGGTCTCGAATTCCTGATCTCATGATCCACCTGCCTTGGCCTCCCAAAGTGCTGGGATTACAGGCGTAAGCCACCATGCCCGATCTCCAAAAGTTTCTTATCTTGCAAAACTGAAACTCTGTACCCATTAAACAAAACTCCCCTTTTCTGTCTTCCTTCCCCCAGCATCTAGTAACGACCATTCTACTGTTTCTTTGAATTTGACTTTATTTTTATTTTTTGTTTTGACAATCTCACTCTGTCATTCAGGCTGGAGTGCAGTGGTGCAATCTCGACTCACTGCAACCTCTGCCTCCCAGGTTCAAGCAATTCTCATGCCTGAGCTACCTGAGTAGTTGGGATTACAGGTATGCACCACCATGCCCAGCTAGTTTTTCTATTTTTAGTAGAGATGGGGTTTCGCCATTTTGGCCAGGCTGTTCTCGAACTCCTGACCTCAAGTGATCCACCTGCCTTGGCCTCCCAGTGTGCTGGGATTACAGGTGTGAAGCACCACGCCTGGCCCCTGAATTTGACTTTAGACACCTCAGATAAGCAGAATCATACACTATGTCTTTACTGAACATAAAGTCCTCAAAGTTCATCCATGTTGTAGTATGTGACAGCATTTTCTTCCTTTTAAGGCTGAATAATATTCCATTGTATGTACACGCCACATTTTGTTTATTCTTCCATCAGTGGACATGTGGGTTGCTTCCACCTCTTTGTTATTGTGAATACTGCTGCTATGAACATGAGTCTGCAAATATGTCAAGACCCTGCTTTCCATTTTTTTTTTTTTTTTTTTTTGCTATATACCTGGAAGCAGGAGTTCTGGGGTAGTTCTATTTTTAATTTTTTTTGTCATACATATATATTTTTAATTGCTTAAGAGGAATCTCTTCATATTGTTTTATATAGTAGTTTCACCATTTTATAATCCCAGCAGCAGTACACAAGAGTTCTAATTTCAAAGTGGTATATTTTTATCTTGCATTTACTTGACGATTAATGATATTGAGTACTTGTTGATTTAGACTTTTAGTTCATTTAGAGCTCCATTTTAATAAGGTGTCCTTTTTTTTTTTTTTTTTTGGTCGATTTTTCAAATGGCTTGTCTGGAAGAATCCTTTATATATTATAGATACAGGATCTTTATTGGTTATATTTGTTGCAAATATCTTCTATTGTATAGCTTCCTGTTAATTTCTTAATGGCGTTATTTGGCAAGTTTATATTTTCTTTTCTTTCTTTTTTTTTTTTTTTTTTTTTTGAGACAGTCTCACTCTGTCACCCAGGCTAGAGTGCAGTGGTGCGATCTCGGCTAACTGCAACCTCCGCCTCCAGGTTCAAGCGATTCTCCTGCCTCAGCCTCCTGAGTAGCTGGGATTACAGGCGCACACCACCACATCCAGCTAATTTTTGTATTTTTTAGTAGAGATAGGGGTTTCACTATGTTGGTCAGTCTAGTCTTGAACTCCTGACCTCGTGATTCGCCCGCCTCAGCCTCCCAAAGTGCTGGGATTATAGGTGTGAGCCACTGCACCTGGCCGCAAATTTATATTTTCTAACGGAGTTCAATTTATCAATCTTTCCTTTATGGTTAGTGTGTATACCTACATTTCTTGTCTGTTTAAGAACTCTTAGCTACTCTTAGAAAATACATTTACTTTCTAGAATAATTATTCTCTTACCTTTTATACTTAGATCTACAGTTCATTATACAATATGATTATGACTACAAGGTGAAATTCCATTTTTTAACATGAATATCCAATTGATCCAATATCATTTATTGAAAAGACCAACTTTCCAGTTCCATCTTCATCATAAATGAAGTGTCCACACATGTATGGGCCTGTTATTGGACTCTTCGGGACATAAGTCCTGTTGACTTATGTCTATCATTGTGTCCAAACCGCATCGTTGTAACTACTGTAGCTTTATAGTAAGTCTTTTTTCCTTCTTGTTTTTATAGACAGGATCTCACTATGTTGCCCAAGTGGCCTCAAAAACTCCTGGGCTCAAAGGATCCTCCTACCTCAGCCTCCTGAGTAGCTGGGACCACAGGCATATGCCACCATGCCCAGCTTACAAATCTTGATATTCATAGTACGCCCTCCCACTTCAAGATTGTTTTGACAGTCTCTCACCTTGGTATTTTGCATTTCCCTATAATACTGTGTATTTCCACAAAAACATTATGGGTGTTCTGACTTGGAATGCATGAAGTCTATACATCAATTTGGGAAGAAGTGACATTTTTACAACATTGAGTTTTTCAGTCAGCAAATATACAACTTCTCTCCATTCATTTAGGGATGGAATCCCTGATCTTTTGATTTTTAAGTCCTTCCTGGGTTTTATCCCCTCCCTTGCTGTCTTATCCGCGACCTAATACAAGGATCAGGGCCCCTTCCTCCTCACCTGACTTAGGGTCGCCAGGTTTTCCATTGGCCATGGGGGGAGGGCCCAGAAGGCTGGGTGGTCCTAAGAGCAGACATGAAAATATGGTCATCAGAATGGATTAAAGGACTGATGATTCTGTTCTTAGGCGTTTTTCTTGTATTACTCATTTCTTAATTCAACCAGTAAAGTCAGGTATATTTTCAGCAGTCTTAGGAGTTCTCACCCCATCTATCTGCTCTTTTTTCTGCAAAGCTGTTTCAGGGTTTGCAAAAAGTAGATATTCAATCAAAGGCGATAATGCAGGAAAAGATACTGACAACTTTTTCTTTTCCTCACCGTACCGTCGCTATCCAAAACAACCTAAGTGTCTCCAGACATAAACCAATCCCTCACCTTAACTGCTGGCCAGTCAGTTCTCTTCTCCTTTCACTCGGCCAGAGGACTAGTTTAGAGAAAGCGGCACCTGTACCTTTTCAGTCAAAATCCGGATACAAACTGTCAACCCAGTCATCGCAATCTGCAACATCTCTACTGCCCCTTTCCCCTACTGTTCTGCGGCTGCGCAAAAGAGCTCTTTACTCTCTCCACCCCCGCCTTCTCCAGAAAGGTTTGGGGCCGTATTGAGGTTGACGGTTCCAGTAAGAGAACTCCTGGTTCAAGGCTCCATTTGGGACAGCCCTGCTGCCATCCCTACCCAGCGCGTGCGCCCTTCCTCCTTCCGTTAGAGCCCCTTCCTTCGCACCTTATTAGCCCCTAGCCCTTCGCCCGGACGGGCTTGACAGGCATGTGCACATCCCTCCCTGACCCCTCACCGATGGGACTCCCATCCTCCTCATCTCCAGTCTCTTCCCGCTCGGGCAGTGGGGGTTGCTGCTGTGTCGGTGGCTGGTGCTGATTCTGCTTCTTTCGTTTCGGCATCGTGGCTGCGGCAATGGCTGCAGCGGGATTTGGAGGGTAGTGAGGAAGGGGCACGCGGCGATTCTGTTTCCGCTTCCGGGGGGTCGGTGGGCAGCAATGCCGAAGCTCCCACCATTCCACTTCCGGAAGGTTGCGGAGAACATCTGTGGCGGCCGCATTCTGGAGTAAACTGCCTCTCTCCGTCTCTGCCAGGCATGGCGGCAACCTCACACCTTCCCTTTGCTGCGTTTCTATAAATGCTTTGAAAAAATTCCGCTCTTCTTCCCTCGCTGGAAAACACCACAACCAGCTCCTCAGTGTGTGTCACAGAGTCAACAGGCTCTCGGGCCAGAAGGCCTGAGAAGAGGACTGTCGCACCGTAAGATCGCCACATCCGGTCCTCGGTTACTATGGTAACAGCTGCAGGCACAACTTTGTGCCCTTTGACCTCCCTCCAAAAGCCCTTGTCCCGCCTGGGTTTCGCTTCTCGCCCGCTTTTGCACTTCTGATCTGTAAACCTGCTCCTTATCATCGTTCCCACAAGAAATTTGGGTCCCAGCAGGTCGGCAGCCAGGACTCTTCAGACCGCCGCCCTCCCCTAAAGACCTCTGACCGTGCCCCCGGTGTAGCCCAGCAACCTGGCTTCATTCCCGGGACGCACAGTCTCGGCTTTCCACTAAGGTCAAGCCCGGGGGTTGGGAGTGTAGCCTCAGCGTGTCCACTCCTCCTCTCCCCTAGGTAATAGGCCCCGCCCTCCGCTCCGCCGCCCCCTCCAGGTGAGTGGTAGCTTCTCCCGGGAGCGCAAGGTAGTGATGACACGCGCTCCCCCCTCCTCCGAACGCGAGTTGGTAGCGTCCGTGACGGAGTTAGCCTGGTCCTCCCACGCGCGCCTCCTTCCTTGCCGCCGGGGTGCTCTCTCGGTGCCACTGGCTCTCACGTGCCAGTAGCCCACCCCGCATCATCCTTTCGCCTCGCTCCTGGAGGGAAGTGACTGTGTATCTCCCCTGTCCGCCTTCCATCGCCGCCGCGGCGGCAATTCGGTCGGGCCCGCCCGCTGACGTCACCTGCTAGCTCCGCCTCCTCTAGGGTCCCGGGCCCCTGCGGCGGGGACTGCCCCGGGGGGCAGTCAGTTGAGGCGGCAGGAGCTCGGCGGAGGGCGGGCCAGGTGACTGGTCCGGGCCATGCCGAGGAAGAAGCCCTTCAGCGTGAAGCAGAAGAAGAAGCAGTTGCAGGACAAACGGGAGCGGAAGAGAGGTCAGTGCGGGAGCTGGAGGAGGAGGCGGGGCTCGGGCTTCCGCACAGCTGGAAGGAGGGGTGTGCCCGCTGCACCTCTGGGGGTCGTGGGAGGGGGTCGTGGGACCGCGCCAACCCTCGCAGCCTATCGCGGAGGGGATCTCCCACCCCACCCCCCCCACATCTGGAAGGGGTGGGGAAGGATGGAGAGTTGGGGGAGGGGAATCCCTCCAGCTCGCACGGGGCGCCGTCCCTACTGCTCCCTGGAGGAGTGATTCCCCCCCACGCACATCCGGGAGGGTCCCGAATAGGGTGGTTGGGAGGACAGAGCGTCGGAAGAAGTTGAGTGGGATGAAGAAGAGTCAGACCGGTGGGGGAGAGGGTCTTATGGCCCCTGAGAGCTGGCCAGCACTGGCGTCACCGGCCCCTCCCCGCAGGGCTTCAAGATGGGCTGCGCTCCAGTTCCAACAGCCGCAGCGGGAGCCGGGAGCGGCGAGAGGAACAGACAGACACCTCGGACGGGGAGTCTGTGACCCATCATATCCGCAGGCTTAACCAGCAGCCTTCTCAGGGGCTGGGTCCACGAGGCTACGACCCAAATCGGTGAGGGTGGGAGGGGGCGCTGTTCCCGGCTTTCCCGCCTACCCGGAAGTCAGAGCTTTGGGGGAAAGTGGGCTGCTGCTGGTGAAGACGGTGGGCCTGCGATGCAACAGTTCTCCGCTAGCCCCTCGGCTCCCCAGTGCGGGCCACAATCTTGCTTTCCAGAGGGGCTGGAGAGAGTTGGGCTTTTAGAAGGAGGAGGCTGAGTATTGCCTGAAAGAAGGACTTGGGGGAAGGCTGACTTGAGAGAGGAGACTTGAACGAGGAGAGAACGCTTTGCGAAGTTGATTGTCCAAGAGGGGAGAAAATAGGAGTTTGTGGCCACAGGATTGCGCTGGATGTCTCGGTCCCTGTTCCCTTAGATACCGACTGCATTTTGAGAGAGACAGCAGAGAGGAGGTAGAGAGGAGAAAGAGAGCAGCCCGGGAGCAAGTTCTACAGCCGGTCAGTGCTGAGGTGTTGGAGCTGGACATCCGGGAGGTCTATCAGCCTGGCTCAGGTGAGTGAGGGCAAGACAAGTATTGGGCTGGGGAAGGAGTTTGGAAAGGTAAGAGCCTAGTGTGAGGATGGAGGGGTCTGGGATGTACTCTTGAATCCTGAAAATTCCCTCACACTTGGACTTTTTCCTGATTTCCCAGTTCTGGACTTTCCTCGACGTCCTCCTTGGAGCTATGAGATGTCTAAGGAGCAACTAATGAGCCAAGAGGAACGGAGCTTCCAAGAGTATCTTGGGAAGATTCATGGGGCTTACTCCTCTGAGAAACTCAGCTACTTTGAGCACAATCTGGAGGTGACAGTGTACTCTAGGGACAGGAGTGGGGCATAGTGACCAATGGTCAAATTGGCTTGGGATCAGGCTTGAGAGGGACTCTGTGTTCAGGTTCTCTTCCTGATCTTGTCTTTTTAGACATGGAGGCAGCTGTGGCGGGTGTTAGAGATGTCTGACATTGTCCTGCTTATCACTGATATCCGACATCCAGTGAGTACTAGGAATAAGGGTGGGCAAGGAGGAGGAGGGAGAAAGGTTTTTCAGGGGCAAAGGTCAGAGGCAAGAGTTGGGAGACAGGTATCTATTTTCCTGTCTTTCTGACCTCTGCCTAGTGTTGATGTCTGCAGTTAGGAACTCAGTTTTTTATTCTCTCTTATAGCCTGTCACTCCTCCCTTGGCCAGCTCACTCTCCTCTTCAAAACAGCCATGTCCTATCCTTTAACTCATCACAGTTAGACCAACAGAAAATCCAAGTGTGGAGCTCCAGGGATTCTATGAATGCAATTGGGGGCTTCCTCCTGCCCAGCCCCAAGATGCCCTTTCTTCCTTATCTCATTTCTCTAGTACTGCCACATCAGTTGCTACAGAACCCACCTGGAATCGTAGAGTAGTAGTTAAGGCTGTAGACTGCTGCTGGACTGCCCTGTATGAATCCTAGCTCTGCAACTTCACTCTTGTCCTCCAGTGGGAGAAAGGGAGGTCTGTGAGGACCGTTTAGGTTGGAGGTCCTTAACAATGTGTACACACACACATGTACTGACACATACATCATGTGCACATCAATATACACAGGCATGTTTGCACACATGTTCACAGTCACATTGTTAACACACGAACATGCACACGAGTGCATGTACTTGCATGTATACACACTTATATAGTTGTGCGCACACAAAAGCAGACTAATTGTTACCCTAACACCCATCCCTATTTCCGATCCCAGCCTTTACCTCAGTGTGCTAAGTGACGCTGTTTCCTTGTCTTGTTTTGGGTTCATTTCCATCTCTAATCATGACCTATAGGAAGCCCCCTGAGACTCAGAAATATTACTAACCCCTGTTTTGTCTTCCTTTTTCAGTTTGGCTGGTTTATAGTTTTTAGCCCAGAATCTGCTACCACCAGGGCCTTGTCTCTGAGCTATGCCTGCTAAGTGGGGAGCTGGAGGCAGAGAACTCTGGGTTGACCTTTCACTGCTCCATCTTCTTATCAACCCTGTCCTAGGTTGTGAATTTCCCGCCAGCACTTTATGAGTATGTGACTGGAGAACTTGGGCTGGCCCTGGTGCTGGTTTTGAACAAGGTGGATCTGGCCCCGCCAGCTCTTGTGGTTGCCTGGAAGCATTATTTCCATCAACACTATCCCCAGCTCCATGTCGTCCTTTTCACCTCTTTCCCTCGGGACCCCCGCACCCCACAGGACCCTAGTAGTGGTGAGTGGGCAATGAGAGAGGGCAGCTTGGGAGAGGTGAGTTGGCAGGGGACAAAGGGGAGAACAGAGAGGCTTGTTGACAAGGGGGCACCTGGTCTTGGGCCTAAGGGTGGTGGGAGAGATGAGAGGCCTAAGCCCGTGTGCCAATCCTTTTGTGCCTTCTGATCTCAGTCTTGAAGAAGAGTCGGAGGCGGGGGAGAGGATGGACTCGGGCCCTGGGGCCAGAGCAGTTGCTGAGAGCCTGTGAAGCCATCACTGTGGGGAAAGGTATGTGGCCCTTAGAGGAGGGCTGTAGGAGGACATGGGGAAGACCCAAGACGCAGAATCATTTTGCTCACCTTTCCTGAAGCCACCCGCTGTATGGTGGAGATGTGCAAGAAGCCGGGGAAGGGACAGAATAAGGAGCAGACTGACCTGGTGGGACGAGAGGCAGCAAGTAGTCGGGAGCCTCAGTGGCTTGCTGCCTTTAGCCTTCCTAGTACTTTTCAGAAGCTCAGAGAGATGTGCATGATTCCAGGGAGGGTGGGATCAAGTGACTTTTGGGAGATTCTCTGACCTGCTCTTGTTCAGGTTGGCACTGTACACCTCCAGAGGGTGCCAGTTACATAATCTGTGCAGGCTGCAAGGCACAGTATGTGCCATCATACACAGCAGCCCTGGGGAGGACCTCTTTAATCTTCTCCTTCTTTGAGCAGTGGACTTGAGCAGCTGGCGGGAGAAGATTGCTCGGGATGTAGCGGGGGCCACCTGGGGTAATGGCTCCGGGGAGGAGGAGGAAGAGGACGATGGCCCAGCAGTCTTGGTGGAGCAGCAGACTGATTCAGCAATGGAGCCAACTGGCCCAACCCGAGAGCGCTACAAGGATGGGGTGGTGACCATCGGCTGTGTGGGTAAGGAAGTGGCAGCTTGTGCGTGGTGGCCTCCAAGGAGGTACAGAGTTTTCATATTTGGAAAAGAGAGAGGGTGATCACGTTTCATTAGGCCCCAGGGTGTCTGAGGGGTGATCTCTGCCAGTGGTGGTGGGCAAGGCAGAAGAAGCATCTGCTGCAGTGGAGGGATCATTGACAGCCTGGGTTAAATTCAGCCTCTTCTCAGCTGTGAGGTCTTGAGCAAGTGATTTTGCTACTCTGAGTCTTAGTTACTTTGACTTTTTTTAAAAAAGGCCATTGATACCTGATTAAAAGAATGGATGTGGGCCATTTGTGAGAGCTCATGCCTATAGTCCCAGTGCTTTGGGAGGCTGAGGTGGGAGGATTGCTTGAGACCAGGAGCTCAAGACCAGTCTGGGCAATATAGTGAAACCCCATCTTTACAAAAGATAAAAAAAATATAGCCAAGTGTGATGGTGTGTGCCTGTAGTCCATGTTACTTCAGGGGCTGAGGCAGGAGGATCACTTAGCCCAGGAGTTCAAGGCTGCAGTGAGCTGTGACTGTGCCACTGTACTCCAGCCTGGCTGACAGACTGAGACCCTGTCTTTAAAAAGAATGGATGTGAGGAATGACGGGAATAGTGTTGAGAGAGCCTAAGAATATCTAACAAATAGTGATAACAGTAATAATTATCATTGTTAAAACTTAGTGTTTACATGGTGCTTACTATGTAACAGGCACTGTTTTAAGTGGTTTATATAAACTATTTGAATTATAGTAATTAGTGTGTAGTACAGTGATCATCAAATCCTAGTAGGAGCTCAGCAAGTATTAGTTTTCTTCTAGGTTTTAACCCTTTAAGTTTGTTGCCAAGGAGAATCTCCTCTTAAGGGCTTTGTCTCAGCTCACAGTGGAGGAAAAAGGAATGTATCATTAGGACCCAGGGCCTGTCTTCATTTAGGGTAGGAGAGGTAAGAAGAGACCTTGGACAAGTTGTGGTATCTGAGGTGATATTGGAACCAAATTAGGCCCAACCCAGAAGAAATTAGGGAATGTGGAGTAGGTAGTTGGACTCCTTGGAAGTGCCCTGACTTATCTCTTAGTGTCCTTTTTGTCTTTGGAAGAACCTGCCTCATTGCTCCTCTTTCCAGTCATTTCATCTGGCTGTCCCTTCCCTGACTTTTGATCCTAGGCTTCCCCTCACAAGGAGCCTCTGTTCCCTCTCTTAGCAGGCTCTGCTTTAGCTGGTCTCTATTCCAGGTGGTGTGAGAGGGAGTTTGCTGTGGCACAGGCACCTCTGAGTTTGGATTTCCTTCCAGCTCTCATTCATTTACCCATTCAACAAATATGTACTGAACGCTTACCAGGTGCCAGATATTCTAGGGATGGGACATACTGCTGTGAAAATGGCAGAAACGTCTGTATATTCATGGAGCTTATTTTCTTGTGAGTAAATAGGTTTTGTGATCCGAAATCTTGTAGGGGCAGTGAAGGCAATAAAGCAACGAAAGGGGATAGAGAGTGACTGAAAGGAGAGGTGCTCAGGGAAAACCTCCCTGAGGAGAGAACTGGTTGATGAGATGAAGTGAGCCATTCAGAACTGTGGGGAAAGGGTCTTGAGGAAGGAATGGGCTTGGAGATTCTAGGACCAGCAAGAGTGCCTGGAAGATTGAAGTATGGGAGCCAGGATAGAGTATTGGGAATGAGGTCAGCAAGATCGCCAGGGCCCACATCATGTAGAGCCCTGAGGCTGTGACAGCCATTTTGGATTTTATTCCAAGTCTCATGAGAAGCCAAGGGTAGCTTCTGAACAGCAGAATGATAGATTTGATTTTGTTTCTTAAAAGTATACCTCCTGGCCGGGCGCGGTGGCTCAAGCCTGTAATCCCAGCACTTTGGGAGGCCGAGGCGGGTGGATCACGAGGTCAGGAGATCGAGACCATCCTGGCTAACACGGTGAAACCCCGTCTCTACTAAAAATACAAAAAAACTAGCCGGGCGTGGTGGCGGGCGCCTGTAGTCCCAGCTACTCGGAGGCTGAGGCGGGAGAATGGCGTGAACCCGGGAGGCGGAGCTTGCAGTGAGCCGAGATCGCGCCACTGCACTCCAGCCTGGGCGACACAGCGCCCCCCCGTCAAAAAAAAAAAAAAAAAAAAAAAAAGTATACCTCCTGAGTAGAGAATAAATGATGGGAGGTGGGCAAGAAAGGGAGCAGAGGCCGGGCGCGGTGGCTCAAGCTTGTAATCCCAGCACTTTGGGAGGCCGAGACGGGCGGATCACGAGGTCAGGAGATCGAGACCACCCTGGCTAACACGGTGAAACCCCGTCTCTACTAAAAAATACAAAAAACTAGCCAGGCGAGGTGGCGGGCGCCTGTAGTCCCAGCTACTCCGGAGGCTGAGGCAGGAGAATGGCGTAAACCCGGAGGCGGAGCTTGCAGTGAGCTGAGATCCGGCCACTGCACTCCAGCCTGGGCGACAGAGCCAGACTCCGTCTCAAAAAAAAAAAAAAAAAAAAAGAAAGGGAGCAGAGAGAGCAGCTGAGGCTATTTCAGTAATCTAGGAGAGAAATAAGAGTTGCTTAGAGTAGGATGCTGGAGCTGGAGGTGGTGAGACAGGGCCAGAAGCATGATATATTTTGAAGGTAGAGAAAATGAGATTGCTAATGGTTTGCAGTTGGCACATGAAGGAAAGTGAGGATAAAGAAGGACTTCCATGTTTTTGTCTTGAGCAACTGGAAATACTGAGATGGGAAGACTAGGGGAGAAGCAGATTTGAAGGCTTTGGGGAGGAGAGGGGAATCAAAAATTAAATTTCAGATTCTTTTTAAATGTCCCTAGTGGAGATGTTGAATAGGCAGTGGGCAGGTAGTCAGCAGCTTAGGGGAGAGAAGAGGATAGAAATTTGAGTTTGGGAAAGATTTAAATTTGGGGAGCCATTGATGGATATATATGGTTTTTAAAGCCATGGAATTAGGCTGGGCACAGTGGCTCACACCTATAATCCCAGCCTTTTAGGAGGCGGAGGCAGGTGAATCACCTGAGGCCAAGCATTTGAGACCAGCCTGGCCAACATGGTGAAACCCTGTCTACCAAAAAATACAAAAAATTAACCGTGCGTGGTGGTGCATGCCTGTAGTCCCAGCTACTCAGGAGGGTGAGACAGGATAATCGCTTGAATCCTGGAGGCGGAGGTTACAGTGAGCCAAGATCATGCCACTGCACTCCAGCTTAGGCAACAGAGCGAGACTTTGTCTCAAAAAAAAAAAAAAAGCCACGGAATTGGATGAGATGTAGGAGAGAAAGGAAATAGGTGGAGAAGAGGAGGTCAAGGATTGAGCCTTAGGACAAGCCAGCATTTAGCTGGGCAAAGGAGAGTGAGAAGGAGGAAAACCAAGGGAGTGTCCCAGAAGTCAAATGAAGAAGGTGTTTGAAGAGGAAAGGAGGGATCAGCTGTGTCAACTGTTGCTGACAGGCCAAGCGAGAGAACAGAGACCTGCTCAGCGGGCTTGGCAATGTGAAAATCCATAGTTTCAGTGGGGTGGAGAACCCAAATTGGAGTAGGACCATGAGAGAAGGTGCAACAACTTCACATAAAGTTATGTGAAAGGAGCCTGACACAGTAGCATCCATACCGCACAATTTCAGTTGTATCAAGTTTGAAAGCTGCAAAATTAAGCTGCATTGTTGAGAGATACACAGGTCATAAACTAAAGAGAAATGTAAGGAGTGGATTCTCTTAAAAGGATAAAGCTCACATGTGTAGAGGGAGAGGATTATGATCAAGAAGGATGAATGGAGGCCGGGTGCGGTGGCTCATGCCTGTAATCCCAGCACTTTGGGAGGCTGAGGCAGGCGGATTGCTTGAGGTCAGGAGTTTGAGACCAGCCTGGCCAACATGGCAAAACCCTACCTCTACTAAAAATACAAAAATTTAGCTGGGCGTGGAGCCGCATGCCTGTGGTCTCAGCTACTTAGGAGGTTGAGGCATGAGAATCGCTTGAACCTGGGAGGATGAGGTTACCATAAGCCAACACTGCACCGCTGCACTCCAGCCTGGGCAAGGGAGTGAGACTCTGTCTCAAAAACAAAAGCAAAAACAAAAAAAGGAAAGATGGAACGTGTTGTCACACACTGGGTGGTGTCGGGTTCATCAGGCTGCACATGTATGTATGTTCTGTGCTTTTTTTTTTTTTTTTTTTTTTTTTGAGATGGAGTCTTGCTCTGTCACCCAGGCTGGAGTGCAGTGGCCGGATCTCAGCTCACTGCAAGCTCCGCCTCCCGGGTTTACGCCATTCTCCTGCCTCAGCCTCCCGAGTAGCTGGGACTACAGGCGCCCGCCACCTCGCTTGGCTAGTTTTTTTGTGTGTTTTTTAGTAGAGAAGGGGTTTCACCGTGTTAGCCAGGATGGTCTCAATCTCCTGACCTCGTGATCCCCCCGTCTCAGCCTCCCAAAGTGCTGGGATTACAGGCTTGAGCCACTGCGCCCAGCCTTCTGTGCATTTTTGTGTATGTTATAGTTTACAGTTACAAAGAAGATAGCAGGAAGAAGTGGTGGAAAGTAGCTAAGTCTTTTAAGGAGTTTTTCTGCAAAGCGGACAGAGAAATGGGTCTGGTGGTTGTCGTCAAAGGAGAACTTTTTTCTCCCTCCTTCCCTCTCTCCCTCCTAGATACTTCCATGTGCTGTAAAGATTGAGCACAGTGGTACATCTTTTCTTAGCCACAGTCAGCTCCCCAAGAGCAGTGCTGAATGGGCAGAACTGGATTTTATAGGGTTGGGATTTTTGCCAGGTGAGTAAGATAGAGGGGAGAGGTGGGACCAGGGAGTTCCAGGTTTCTGAACAGGCCTGACTGAGGAGCTGGATCATGAAATCTGAGTCAAGTAAGAAGAAAATTGAGGCCGGGCGCGGTGGCTCAAGCCTGTAATCCCAGCACTTTGGGAGGCCGAGACGGGCGGATCACGAGGTCAGGAGATCGAGACCATCCTGGTTAATACGGTGAAACCCCGTCTCTACTAAAAAGTACAAAAAACTAGCCGGGCGAGGTGGCGGGCGCCTGTAGTCCCAGCTACTTGGGAGGCTGAGGCAGGAGAATGGCGTGAACCCAGGAGGCGGAGCTTGCAGTGAGCTGAGATCCGGCCACTGCACTCCAGCCTGGGCGACAGAGCGAGACTCCGTCTCAAAAAAAAAAAAAAAAAAAAAAAAGAAGAAAATTGAGGACACGAGTTGGATATTGCATAGTGTTACTGTGTTAAGGTCAGGGGTCAAAGACTTACTGGAATGGAGGAACCAGAGTAAGTGAGCTGGAAAGATGAGTTGTCAGGGCAGAGAGGGTTGCTTGGAATTGAGGCTTTGGAGCTGTGAAGTGACAAGATGCAGGTATTACCACGGGAATGGGCAGCTGAGGTGGGGTAAATGAGATGCTCTGTGGAAGGGAGATAAAGGCACTGAAGTCAGCCAGAAATACAAAAACTGGTAGTGGTTTTGAGCAGAGTGGCAGTGAGTCCCAAGGCTTCCAGTTTCCTCCCTGGACAAGTCATCGTAATTATTATTATTTTTTTCAAGATAAGAGTTTCCCTCTTGTCGCCCAGGCTAGAGTACAATGGTGCAATCTTGGCTCACTGCAACCTCCGCCTCCTGGGTTCAAGTGGTTCTCCTGCCTCAGCCTCCCAAGTAGCTGCGATTACAAGTGCCCACCAGCACACTCAGCTAATTTTTGTATTTTTAGTAGAGATGGGATTTCACCATGTTGGCCAGGCTGGTCTTGAACTCCTGACCTCAGGTGATCCACCCACCTTGGCTTCCCAGAGTGCGGGATTACAAGCGTGAGCCACTGTGCCAGGCCAAGTCATGGTAATTATGAGATGTGGATCACTGGTACTGGGTACTTACTGTACTGCAGGCACTGACCCACACAAGTTGTATTGGTTATCTCATTTAATCCTGACCACCCTAAGGTAGGGAGGTGTCTGCGCTGTAAAATGAAGAAGCAGAGGCTCAGAAAGTTAGTTGCCCTGACATCACAAAGCTGGTAAGTGGAAGCGCCAGGATTTAACCCTGCGAGCCCAGAGCATGATTTGTATTCTGCAATACCATTTCCTTAATTTCTGAGCCTTAGTTCCCCTTTTACCTATAGGTATAGCACCAAGTCCCACCACAGAGTAAAAACCTGTTAAACATTAAATTTCCTTGCCTTCCTCAGGTTTCCCTAATGTGGGAAAGTCCTCGCTGATCAATGGGCTGGTGGGGCGGAAAGTCGTGAGTGTCTCCAGAACCCCAGGCCATACCCGATACTTTCAGACCTACTTTCTTACTCCCTCCGTGAAGCTCTGTGACTGCCCGGGCCTCATCTTCCCATCTCTTCTGCCTAGGCAGTTGCAGGTATGAGGGGGAGGGTGGGTAAGGGAAAGAGAGAAGGTGGGACATTGAGGAAGGTACTGAGTGCTCATTTCCCTCAGGTTCTGGCAGGGATCTACCCCATCGCCCAGATCCAGGAGCCCTATACTGCTGTGGGCTACCTGGCCTCCCGAATTCCCGTGCAGGCCCTGCTCCACTTGCGCCACCCAGAGGCTGAGGACCCCTCAGCGGAACACCCCTGGTGTGCCTGGGACATCTGTGAAGGTGAGTTCCGTGTGCCTGGCTTCACCCCACCTGGTTTCAGCTGCTCTTCCTTACCTGCCTCGCCTTTTACCCTTCCCTGTCTCCTTTCCTCTCCTCAGAGATTCTGCCATTGATGAAGCTGCTGTCCACTCACCCCTAGATTTTTGTTGCATAGCCAGTAAGATCTCTGGCCTGGAATGTTTTGGGGAAAACTGGAAGGACTGTGTTATGGGAGTGGGAATATAACTGGTATCTGGTTAATGCCTTCTCTTTCCATTATTCTTTTCTCCCTCCAGCCTGGGCAGAGAAACGTGGTTACAAGACAGCCAAGGCGGCTCGGAATGATGTGTACAGAGCAGCCAACAGTCTCTTGCGGCTGGCAGTGGACGGCCGCCTCAGCCTGTGTTTTCATCCCCCAGGCTACAGTGAACAGAAAGGTCAGAGCCCAGATATTCTTCCCTAGCCCCCTGCCATGGTATAGGTAAAAGGGTGTGGGCTTTGTGGCCAGAGAGCAAGAGGGTCAAACCTGGATTCTGTACCTGTTGGCTAGCTCTGTAACTTAACATCTGAGACGTTTTCTGATCTGCAAACTGAGGGTAATAATTGACCCTTAGCATGGTGATTGTAACTATTGAAGTTGATGTGCACAAAGCTTCTGTTCAGCAATCTACACATAGGAAGTTGAATGAATGGATGAATGAATGAATGCCAGCAGCTATAAAGATTATTGTTATTCCTAGCCTTTGCCTCTTCCCCATCTTTCTCTGGCTTTAGTTCCTTGCTCAAAACTCTCCTCCATTTTTTCTTGTTTTGGTTCCCCAGGCACCTGGGAGTCCCATCCAGAGACCACGGAGCTGGTGGTTTTGCAGGGCAGGGTGGGGCCAGCAGGTGACGAGGAGGAGGAGGAAGAGGAAGAGCTGAGCAGCTCCTGTGAGGAGGAGGGAGAGGAGGACCGGGATGCGGATGAGGAGGGAGAAGGGGATGAGGACACCCCAACCTCAGCTCCAGGGTCCAGTTTGGCTGGCCGAAACCCTTATGCCCTGCTGGGTGAGGATGAGTGCTGAGTTCCTCGCCCAGTGCCATCTTCCCACCCAATGTCTTTGCTTTTGGACTGACCTGGGGGTATCTCCCCTCTGCTACCCCAATTGTGAATAAAGATTGTTTGCTTTGTAGCCCCTTCCCCAGATGAACTGAGGTGAGAGCGGCTGTTCCAGGCTAACAGCTGTGGGAGGCTTCTCTCCTCTTCTCCCTTCTTTGTTCATGCATTCTCTTTGCAAGGGAAAGTTCTCTTAGGAGTTTGTTTAGTAGGTTCTCAGTCTCTGAAACCTGCTTCCTCTACCCACTCTCCCACTCTGCACTTTAGGAATCCCATTATCTACATGGGGAGGGGAGGTCTAAATCCAGCTCCCTTTTGGAGTTTGTGCCATTCTCCGATTTGAGCAGCAGCCCTGTGCGCCCCCTGCTGCCAGACCTAGTCATTCCAGGAGCTTCTGGGAGAAGCAACAGTAAGAGAGGAAGTGTCCCAAGCTGATGTCTCTAAATGAGATTTTTACAGGAATTGTTCAAATTCAGCAAATATTTATTGAGGGTCTATTGTGTGTCTTGACCTGTGCTGAGCACCAAGCATATAAGGATGTACCACTGAAGCCTGGCCATGATCAAAACCCCACCTTCAGGCACCCAAGTTTTTGGATTAAGAAGGGTGAATGATGTTCTGCAAATCTTGGGGGCTCATGCAGTATAATTCTAGGTCTTCATGTTGATATAAATTTTTAGTTAAGGCAAAACGCTTGTGAAAATGTCGATTTAATGTGTACGAGTAGAGTTTTAATTGTGAACAACTAGCGTGCACATTTATGATTTGAGCAGAACAGCCCTTTAAGTACAGTGTTAAGTTTCATTATTTAAAAGCCTGGCAGCTGCGAGTATATGAGGTACATAGGGGTGGGCACAGAACCAGCCTCCTGAATTCCATTTACTCTGGTTTGGAGGTGGAACAAAGATGACCCAGTGCAGGGTCAGAGCTAGAACCTAGCAGGTGGCCAGAATCATTTTAGGGTTTCACCTCAGCATTGCAGCAGAGATCAACTCTCTCGTGAGTCAGGGCACCTTAGGCTTTGCTGTATATCCCTTTGTTAAGCCAGCAACTAGACTTCTAGATTTAATTCTTTAATTCTTTTCGAAATGGAAGAATGAGCTTTGTTTTACTGACTGCCAGTGTTGTCTATATTGGATGATAGCAAAAAGTGTAGTTTGACAGGTTGACCACAAGATGGAGGAGTGAAAAGTACTAGACTCCTTTTTGCTCTAAAGCAGATCCTTTCAGGATCTGAGTCACTGGGCAGTTTCTCCAATGTGAGCAGACAGACCCTGTTAACCAAGGAGCAAAGGAAAGTATATTTAAAGAGGCTGAGGTGTTTGGCCACATATTCCTTTATGTTCATCTCCATTGGTCTCAGTGAGGACATAACCCCTGGAATTCACTCCAGTGCAAAGTTTAAATACTACCAGCATGATATGTACTTGAAGGTTTCCCAAAATGTGCTAGACAAGAAAGAGAAAAGGTCCCAGCTGAGAGAAAAATCCACCTGTCTCCCATCTGGGGCTCTGTAGCCTCACTGATAGAAAAGGAAAAGGGGCCCAAGCTAAGCTTACTTTGAGGGTTCATGATGTTCAGAGATGCTCAGGGGACTTCTCTGCTTGTCCTCTGGTGAGGACATTGGATTCATTTCCTCAAAATGTGGAGAGAAAGGAGAAAAATCAGAATTCTATTTGTACCTCTGCTGCTTGTGCTGTTTATCTTTGCTTGTCTTTATCTTTTTCCACCTCAAGGGTTTCATCAGGGCATTTGGGAGAGTCTGGGGTGGGGATGAAGAGTTGATTGGGAGCTGAGGAGGGGGGTTTTTTATGCTGAAGACCTGGCAGAAGGCGACTTCTGACACTCCCACAGGGCTAGACTGTAAAACCTCTTACCAGGCCTCTCTCAGTGACTTGCTGACTCTGTAGGATAATAGCAACAGGAAAAGAACTGAGGGACCTGCAGATCAGGATGAATAGGGTCCCAACACCAGTGCTGAGGCTGAGGTTAGAACTGACTACAAAGACACAGGAAACCAAGGGCCCAGTCTCCCCTCCATGCTGAAATACCCTTGTCCTCGCACCCTCTTGTCTGGGTCACGTCTACTATGCGAATACTTGACTATGGAGCTCTGGGGCTCTGGTGGCTTCCATAGCTGGCTAGTTTCTTGATGGAGAGAAATCAGGGTTTCTCTCATCCATGCCGGAATCTCACTTAGATGTCAACTTCCAAGTTTCCCTTTTTCCGGATGGGATTCTAGTCCTGGTTCTGGAACAGGGTAGCTGTGTGTGGTCCAGGATAGTTCAGTTATATGGGCCTTTGTTCACTTATTATAATCATTGATACAGTCAACAAAAATTGATTGAAAACAATATATGCCAGACATTTGTCCCTGAGTTCTGGGACAATAACCAAAATTGAATAAGGCAGTATCCTACCCTCAAGGAATAGAAGGTAGGAATAGAATGATAATAATAATACAATAGCTCTATAGCAGTATGTAAACTATAAAAGCATTATGTTACATGTATTTACTGAACTGTCATAACTGAATAAGGTGGTTAGTACCATAATTACCCCAAGGATTCATTCACTCAGAACATTTGTTGAGCAATTACTATCTGCCTGTCACTTCCAAGTGGTAAGTGAGATAGAAATGGTTCTTTGTGGAGCTCACAATTTATTGGAGAATGGAAACGGACAATTACAAAAAAAAAATGTGATAAGTTCTGGGAGAAGGGTGGTGGTACAGGATCCAGTGGGGTAGTGGTGGCTCCATATAGGAGGGACCTTGGGATAGTGATCAGGAAGGAGTGGGGGACAGGACTAGAAGCTGCATTAGTATATCAAGTTATGTCAGACTGCCAAAACAAAACAGACACTAAAAATCAGTAGTCCGTGGTAAAGAATTGCTGTAGGAACAGCCAGTAGGGGGGTTAAACTGGTGTTGGTGAATCAGGGGAGGCCTCCTAGAGGAACAGATGTCTGTGCTGAGGCCAAATACTGGGCAGGAGTTATCCAGACAGAGGGAAATAGCATTCTGGGCAGAGGAGGCAGCAAAGGTCAAGGAACATGACAACTTTGGAAGACTATAACTTGTTCAGAGGCAGAGGGTGCAAAGGAGAAATGAGGAAAGGTGAAGCTGGAGAGGTGGGCTTGGTCCAGCTCTTGCTGGGCCTTTGTAGCCATGTTAAAGATTCAGGCTTTATCCAGAGGAACATTGAACTTTAAGCCTAAGACTGAAAAGGTGAGAATTGTGCCTTAGAAAGATCACTATAATTGCAGTGTGGAGACTGGTTTGGAAAGGGGAGAAATCAGAGGCTTTTACAGCCATCCCAGGGGGAGAGAATGAACACTAGCATTAGGGTAATGGAAGATGGAAAGAAGAGAAATCGTTTTATGGGTTGCTTAGGAGATAGAAATGACATGTCTTGGGATTGTTTTGCCATGTAGGGGAGAGAGACACGTCAAGAGTATACATCCTGTTTCTGACTTGGCAACTGGGTGTGTCATGGGTCTGTTTCCTGAGACAGTTGTCTACAGTCATACCACCGTGAGCGCCCTGGATCTCATCTGAGACTGTTTATGCAAATGGAGCTCGGGGAAAGAGAGGTGGCTGGAAACAGAGATTTGGGCATCATGGACATATAGGTGTGGGGAGCAGAGAAGGCTGAGGAAGAAAGCAGGAAACATATAAAAAGGAGAGCAGGGAAAGGATCCAGTGAGACAAGAAAAAGTAACATGGTGTGATGAAGCTAGAGGAGGAAGGAAGGGCGGTGTGGAATGCTGCTGATGGGTGTGATGGGTGGTGGCACGGAGAATGAAGAATATCCACCAGCAACGAGAGGGGCCTCCATGGTCTTGGTGGGAGCATTTCTTTGGAGAGGTGGACTCAGAGGCCCCAGATGTCAGAGGGTTAAGGAATAATTTGGAGGAAAAGAGTAGAGGCAGTGGAGGTGAGGAGAGAATTTTCAAAATGGCAGTGATTGCAATGAAAGAAAAAAATGGAGGGAGTAGAGTATATGCAGTTGAAGTGTTTTAGTTTGGAGTGTGTTAACATGATGTTAGGAAGAAGGATCAAGTGGAGGAGAAAGGTGAAAATGCGGGAAGGTGGGGCTTAGTGATGGAACAAGCCTTGGGGACAGGTGGGCGTGGTACTGAGAGTCCCAGTGAGGGGAGTGCCCTCAGGCAGGCGCCCATGGCTTCTGTCACAGGAGGGAACAGCGCTGACATTCAGCTGGTTCGCACTGGTACGGCTCAACCAGTTGTTAAAACATATCTGTTCCAGTGTCAGTAATATATGAGTAACTGCAATAAGCAGTAAAAATTATAAATTCTAATACAAACTCAGTTCAAGCTAATTAGGAGATCGCCACAACCATTGGTAAATGGACTTCCCGCTGCATTTGTGAAGCTTTGCAGCGCTATCTGCCGGTGTCGTGCATAACTGCAGGCTGAGAGGCTGCTTTGCGCCTTCATCTTGAAGCACTCTGAGATTGCCTGTTTAAATTACCTTGGAATCATGGAGTTGCTACTGCTTCTGAATAGTTTGATTTTATTGTTAGTGCATTGTCATTCTTGTGTCAGTAGCAAGTTTCAGTGTTTTAATATTTACAAATACAAAAATTTTTAATAAAATATTAAAGCCAAACTTGAATGAAGAGACAACAAAGTTTGGATATGTTTCTTTATGTGCCTTTTGAAATATCATAAATGAGAATCTTTTGATTCCTCAGGAGAACAAAGAAGAAATATTAATGAGCTGAAGCCTGGAATGTTTTCTGTTACTGTGTAAAAATCAGAATAATATGGAAATTGTTTGCAACTTATTTTGAAAAATTTCTAACGTAGAAAAAGAACAATAAACACCCAAATACTGAAAGATTCAACACATTCTACATTTTGCCATATTTGCCTTACTAGTTTTTACCAGCTTCTGTATTCATCGATTTTTCTACTTACCAATTTTTTTGTTGTCGTTACCTTTTATTTTTAAAAATTTTAACCTTATAATTGTAAATTGGCAAATTATAGTTGTATATATTTATGGAGTACAAAGTGATGTTATGATTCATGAATTACACTGTGAGATGATTAAATAAATCTCATTAACATCTATCACTTTTTTCTTTTCTTTTTTTTTTGAGATGGAGTTTAGCTCTTGTTGCCCAGGCTGGAGTGCAATGGTGCAATCTCGGCTCACTGCAACTTCCACCTCCTGGGTTCAAGTGATTCTTCTGCCTCAGCCTCCCAAGTAGCTGGGATTACAGGCATCCGCCACCACGCCCGGCTAATTTTTTGTGTTTTTAGTAGAGGTGGGGTTTCACCATGTTGGCCAGGCTGGTCTCGAACTCCTGACCTCAGGTGGTCCACCCACCGCTGCCTCCCAAAGTGCTAGGATTACAGGTGTGAGCCACTGCGCCCGGCCCAACATCTGTCACTTTTAAATACTTTTTTTGTGGTGAGAATGTTTGAAATTTACTCTCTACATTCAGATAAAGGAGGGAAAAAAGTTAAAAATGTAAAGAAGATACTTACCCTCAACACTTTTGAAATGTACAAGAATTATTTACTGTATTAACTTTGCTATGCAATATATCTCAAAGAAAAAGAAAAGCTTATTTTTCCAGTCCAATGAAGCTTTGTACCCTTTGACCAACATATCCCCATTTCCCCCAGACCCCCAGTCTCTGGTAACCACTATTCTACTCTCTCTTCCTTTGAGTTCAATTGTTTTAGATTCGACTTATAAGTGAGAACATACAGATTTGTCTTTCTGTGCCTAGCTTACTTCACTTAGCATAATGTTCTCCAATTCCATTAATGCTGTCTCAAATGACAAAATTTCTTTTTAAAGACTGAATAGCATTCCACAGTATATATACCATATTTTCTTTCTTTCTGTTTTTTTTTTTTTTTTTTTTGAGATGGAGTCTTGCTCTGTCACCGAGGCTGGAGTGCAGTGGCGCAATCTCGGCTCACTGCAAGCTCTGCCTCTCGGGTTCACGCTGTTCTGCCTTAGCTTCTCGAGTAGCTGGGACTACAGGCGCCCACCACCATACCTAGCTAATTTTTTTTGTATTTTTAGTAGAGACGGGGTTTCACCGTGTTAGCCAGGATGGTCTCAATCTCCTGACATCATGATCCATCCACCTTGACCTCCCAAAGTGCTGGGATTACAGGCATGAGCCACCGCGCCTGGCCTATATACCATATTTTCTTTCTTCATTCATCTGCTGATGAACACTCGGTGTTCATCATACTGATTTCAAATCTCTTTAGTAAATACCCAGAAGTAAGATTACTGGATCGTATGGTAATTCTTTTTTTTTTTTTTTGAGACGGAATTTCACTCTTGTCACCCAGGCTGGAGTGCAATGGCGCAGTCTCGGTTCACTGCAACCTTCGCCTCCCAGGTTCAAGCGGTTCTCCTGCCTCAGCCTCCCACCACCACGCCCACCACCACGCCCAACTAATTTTTGTGTTTTTAGTAGAGATGGGGTTTCACCATATTCACCAGGCTGGTCTCGAACTCCAGACCTCAGGTGATCTGCCCACCTTGGCCTCCCAAAATACTGGGATTACAAGTGTGAGCCACTGCACCCAGCCCCATATGGTAATTTCATTTTTAGTTTTTTGAGGCACCTCCATACAATTTTCCATAATAGCTGTACTAATTTACATTCCTACCAACAGTATACAAGGCTTGTCTTTTCTCAACCTTTATTGAACTTTTTTTTTTGAGATGGAGTCTTGCTCTGTCACCCAGGTTGGAGTGCAGTGGTGCAATCTTGGTTCACTGCAACCTCTGCCTCCTGGGTTCAAGCAATTCTCTTGCCTCAGCCTCCCCAGTAGCTGGAACTACAGGTGTGCACCACCATGCCTGGCTAATTTTTGTATTTTTAGTAGAGACAAGATTACACCAAGTTTGTTGGCCAAGGTGGCCTCAAACTCCTGACCTCAGGTGATCCGCCTGCCTCGGCCTCCCAAAGTGCTGGCATTACAGGTGTGAGCCACTGCACCCAGCCCTGAACCATTTGAAAGTTGGATACATCAGCCAGGCACAGTGGCTTATGCCTGCAATCCCAGTACTCTGGGAGGCCGAGGTAGGCGGATCACCCGAGGTCAGGAGTTGGAGACCAGCCTGGCCAACATGGCGAAACTCTGTCTCTACTAAAAATAACAAAAAATTAGCCGGGCATGGTGGTACATGCCTATGATCCCAGCTACTCAGGAGACTGAGGTGGGAGAATTGCTTGAACCTGGGAGGCGGAGGTTGCAGTGAGCCAAGATAGCACCACTGCACTCTAGCCTGGGCGACACAGCAATACTCTGTCTTAAAAAAAAGAAAAGAAAAGAAAGTTGCAGACATCATGACCATTCGCCCCTAACTACTTCATATACATCTCTTACACAATCACGATAGAATTATCATGTTTAATGAGTTAATAATTTTTAATATCATCTAGCATTAAACTTCTCCAATTTGAATGCCTTTTAAAGCATTTAATTTTTCCTAGCTTTATTTAAGTATAATTACCAAATAAAAATTGTATATATTTATGGTGTATAGCATGATGTTTTAATATATAGCTTTTTAAAAACTCCCAGAACAGGAACCAATCAAGTTTCAACATTGCATTTGTTTAATGTCCTTTTCTCGCCCCTTTCTTTTAAATCTACCGTCATCCAGTTTTTTTCTTCTTGGAATTGGATCTTTGAGGAGACTAGAGCAGTTGTCTTTTAGGCTGTTCAATATTCTAGATGTCTTACTGTTTCTTTGATGTCACTTAATGTGTTCATCTGTCTCCCTGAGTTTTGTGGGGTTTTCCCCCCAATTTCTTGGTTAGATTCAGGTTACCCAATCTTGGGACTAATTCTTCAAACATGCTGTCTATGTCACATTGCCTCACATCAGAAGGCATGTAATATGAAGTCATCCCACAAGCAGTGATGGTAAGTGTGATTGCTTGGTTAAGGTGGACACGGTCAGATCTTTTCTATAAAGGTTATGTTTCCCTCTTTGTAATTAGCAAGTCATCTGCATGGTTCTTTGACACTGTGTGTATATGCTAAAAAACTTTCTCTTATTGCCATCTACAGTGATTCTTGCTTGAATTGGTTATTTCATCAGAAATTACAAAAGGTGCTTTTCGAATTCTCCCACTCCCACGTTTATAAGGGCATAATTACCTAGGAAGGAGATTCTCTCTCCAGCTGGAAAAAGTAGGGTCCTTCTCAAACTCCTGACCTCAAGAGATCCGCCCACCACAGCCTCCCAAAGTGCTTGGATTACAGGCATGAGCCACAGTGCCCGGCCAAAGTAGGGTCCTTCTAAAAGGCAAGGTAGATGCTTATTTCCCTTTGCCAGTTTTCACAATAAGGTGTTGGTATGATACTAATTTCCAAAGGTAGAAAATTTTTTTTTCTTTTTTTTAAACTATAGATTTAGGGTTTTTAAAATCAATTTAGTATTTCTTTTATTTTTTGAGACAACATCACGGTCTGTTGCCCAGGCTGGAGTGCAGTGGCGCAATTACCACTCACTGCAACCTCAACCTGCCAGGCTTAAGTGATCCTCCGATCTCCTGAGTAGCTGGGACCACAGGTGCATGCCATCACACCCAGATAATTTTTTTTTTTTTTTTTTTTTTTTGAGACGGAGTCTGGCTCTGTAGCCCAGGCTAGAGTGCAGTGGCCGGATCTCAGCTCACTGCAAGCTCCGCCTCCCGGGTTCACGCCATTCTCCGGCCTCAGCCTCCCGAGTAGCTGGGACTACAGGCGCCCGCCACCTCGCCCGGCTAGTTTTTTGTATTTCTTAGTAGAGACGGGGTTTCACCGTGTTAGCCAGGATGGCCTCGATCTCCTGATCTCGTGATCCGCCCGTCTCGGCCTCCCAAAGTGCTGGGATTACAGGCTTGAGCCACCGCGCCCGGCCCACCCAGATAATTTTTGTATTTTTTGTAGAGATGAGGTTTTGCCATGTTGCCTGAACGCAAGCGATCCACCTGCCTTGGCCTCCCAAAGTGCTGGGACTACACCATGCCAGGTATCCATTTAATATTTCACAATTGATTACAGTCATTATTCTTTTTGTGCTCAAACTGTACCTTATGTGTCCAGTGGGAGCCTTTTTTTTTTTTTTTTTTTTGAGATGGAGTCTCGCTCTGTCACCAGGCTGGAGTGCAGTGGTGCGATCTCGGCTCACTGCAACCTCCACCTCCTGGGTTCAAGTGAGTCTCCTGTCTCAGCCTCCTGAGTAGCTGGAACTACAGGTGCGTGCCACCATGCCCAGCTAATTTTTGTATTTGTAGTAGAGACAGGGTTTCACCTTGTTGGCCAGGACGGTCTGGATTGGGAGAGGGCCCCAGTGGGAGCCCTTTTAAGCTAACTCCTACATCCTTTCTGACATACCCCAAAAGTTCTGTGAGCACTTGCTTGCTTTTGACACAACCAGATGTCCCAGGAACAATTTTTACTTTCCCAGCTCCAGATGTGGAATTAGCCATTTTTCTTTTTCTTTCTTTTTTCTTTTCTTTTTCTTTTTCTTTTTCCTTTTTTTTTTTTGAGACAGAGTCTCACTCTGTCACCCAGGCTGAAGTGTAGTGGCATGATGTCGGCACACTGCAACCTCTGCCTCCAGGGTTCAAGCGATCATCCCACCTCAGCCTCCTGAGTAACTGGGATTATAGGCGTTGCCACTACGCCTGGCTAATTTTTATATTTTTAGTAGAGATGGGGTTTCATTATGTTGGCCAGGCTGGTCTCAAACTCTTGACCTCAAGTGATCTGCCCGCCTTTAGCCTGCCCACCTTTAGCCTGCTGGGATTACAGGCATGAGCCCCTGTACCTGGCCAAAATCAGCTTTCTTTCTTTTTCTTTTTCTTTTCTTTTCTTTTTTCTTTTCTTTTTTCTTTTCTTTTCTTTTCTTTCTTTTCTTTTTTCTGGAGGCAGAGTCTCGCTCTGTCACCCAGGCTGGAGTGCAGTGGCACAATCTCAGCTCACTGCAAGCTCCGCCCCACGGGGTTCATGCCATTCTCCTGCCTCAGCCTACCAAGTAGCTGGGACTACAGGTGTCCGCCAACACGCCCCACTAATTTTCTTTTATTCTTAGTAGACATGAGGTTTCACCATGTTCGCCAGGATGGTCTCGATCTCCTGACCTCGTGATCGCCTGCCTCGGCCTCCCGAAGTGCTCGGATTACAGGCGTGAGCCACCGCACCCGGCCAAAATCAGCCATCTTTCTTTTTTTTTTTTTTTTTTTTTTTTTTTTTTTTGAGACGGAGTCTCGCTCTGTCACCCAGGCTGGAGTGCAGTGGCCGGATCTCAGCTCACTGCAAGCTCCGCCTCCCGGGTTCCCGCCATTCTCCTGCCTCAGCCTCCCGAGTAGCTGGGACTACAGGCGCCGCCACCTCGCCCGGCTAGTTTTTTGTATTTTTTAGTAGAGACGGGGTTTCACCGGGTTAGCCAGGATGGTCTCGATCTCCTGACCTCGTGATCCACCCGTCTCGGCCTCCCAAAGTGCTGGGATTACAGGCTTGAGCCACCGCGCCCGGCCCAGCCATCTTTCTAAGGAACATTGATTCGTGTTAGTGAGGAATGGTCTTTAGTAACTACTCTTTAGTGCTGGGAGAGCTCGTTGCTACAGAGGTATCATTGCTTTAAGTCACATTTAGGATTTTAAAAAAATCATGAATTCATATTGGTATTTCCAATTCAAATTGTACATTATAGGTTTTTCCCTCTTCTTTGATTTTGTATTTCTGTATCTTTTATCAGGGCAACCGAAAGCCTTGGCTCTTAATACTCTTAATATATTTACCTATTTGTCTATCCTGCAATATACATAAAATCATTTTAAAATTGTATTGGGCCGGGCACGGTGGCTCACGCCTGTAATCCCAGCACTTTGGGAGGCTGAGGCGGGCATATCACTTGAGGTCAGTAGTTCAAGACCAGCCTGACCAACATGGTGAAACCCCTTCTCTACTCAAAATACAAAAATTAGCTGGGCGTGGTGGTGGGCATCTGTATTCCCACCTACTAGGGAGGTTGAGGCAGGAGAATAGCTTCAACTTGGGAGGTGGAGGTTGCAGTGAGCCAAAGTTACACCACTGTACTCCAGCCTGGGCAACAGAGCGAGACTCTGTCTCAAACAAACAAATAAAACATCGTCCGGGCATGGTGCACGCACCTATAGTCCCAGCTACTCGGGAGGCTGAGGTGGGTGGATCGCTTGAGCCCAAGAGATTGAGGTTGCTGTGAGCTATGATCGTGCCACTGCACTCTAGCCTGGGCAACAGAGTGAGATCTTGTCTACCAGAAAATAAAAATAAAAAAATTGGGAAACAAAAAATTCTAGGACTTCTGAAGTCACCCCATGAGAAACTGAGTGTGATGAGTGTAGGACTCCTGGTCCCAGCACCTGGTCTTGTTTCTGCTTCTCAAACATGTCCTTTCCACCGGAAGACTTTTATCCCTTTTTGTTCCCTGGTCTGGAATACTCTATCCCACCTACTGGCCACCTGTAGTCTTGCCACATCCAGTCTCTGCTGACATATTCCTCAGAGGGGAATATGTGCCTGATTCCCCTCCTTTCAACCCAGGCAAGGTGAGTTTCTCCTGCGTGAGTTCCTCTATGGCCAATGAGCCTCATACAATTGAGTGTCTACCATCCACCCACCAGCAAGGCCCCGAGACAGCATGTTTTCTTCCCTGTTGATCACTCTATTCTCAGTACCTGTAACAGCGTTGTATTAGTCAGGGTGCTCCAGAGAGTTAGAACCAATAGGATGAAAGAACTGTTTCATGCTATCACTGGGGCTGGCAAATCCACAATCTGCAGAGCAGGTAGGCCAGCAGCAAAGAGTTGATGTTGCAGCTCAGGTCCAAAGGCGGTGTGGAGGCAGAATTCCCTCTCTTCAGGGACCTCAGTGTTTTTGTCTCAGGCCTTTGAATGATTGGATGAGGCCCACCCACAATGTGGAGGGCAGTCTGCTTCACTCAAAATGCACCAATTTGAATCATTCAAAACATCCTCACAAAACCATCCATAACATTTGACCAAATATCTGAATACCATGGCTTAGCCAAGTTGACACATAAAATTAACCATCACAAGTACCTAGCACAAATGCATAATTTTATATCTATATGTATATATATTTTCTTATACATACATATGCATGTATACACATTTTTATGATTATAAAAAAGTATATATGGAGGCTGAAGTGGGTGGATCACGAGGTCAGGAGATTGAGACCATCCTGGTTAACACAGTGAAATCCTGTCTCTACTAAAAATACAAAAAAATTAGCTGGGCGTGTTGGCGGGCACCTGGGAGGCTGAGGCAGGAGAATGGCGTGAACCCAGGAGGCGGAGCTTGCAGTGAGCCCAGATCTCGCCACTGCACTCCAGCCTGGGCGACAGAGCGAGACTCTGTCTCAAAAAAAAAAAAAAAAGTATATATACACATATAGAGAGAAATAAAGGAACAATCCATGTACCTTACAAAGACACTAGAAACATAAATTTATAGATAGCAGCAGATCTCATTATGATGTTTAATTTTATGTGTCAACTTGTCTGGGCCATGGTGTCCAGATATTTAGTCAAATATTATTCTGGATGTTTCTATGAGGGTGTTTTTGGATGAGATTTACATTTAAATTGGTGAACTTTAAATGTCATGAGGGTGAGCTTCATCCAATCAGTTGAAGGCCTGATTAGAACAAAAGGCTGTCCTCTCTCTTTTGTTCTGATCAGAATTTTCCGGAACACCACCTTTGGACTTGAACTGCAACTGTTTCCTGTCTCCAGCCTACTGGGCTCTCCTATCAGACTTTGGACTCATCAAGCCTCCACAATTTTGTGAGCCAATTCCTTAAGATAAATCATACTCTCTCTTTCGCTCTCTGCAAGTATGTATGTATGTATGTATGTATGTATGTATGTACATTCTATTTCTCTAGAGAACCCTGACTAACTCAGAAAGCAAAAATGCCCTCTATGGCAGGGTGCAGTGGCTCATGCCTGTAATCCTAGCATTTTGGGAGGATGAGGCAGGCGGATCACCTGAGGTCAGGAGTTCAAGACCAGCCTGGCCAACATAGTGAAACCCCATCTCTACTAAAAAAAAAAAAAAAAAAATTAGCCAGGTGCAGTGGCAGGTGCCTATAATCTCAGCTACTCAGGAGGCTGAGGCAGGAGAATTGCTTGAACCTGGGGGGTGGAGGTTGCAGGGAGCCAAAAACGTGACACTTCACTCCAGCCTGGGTGAAAGAGCAAAACTCCGTCTCAAAAAGAAAACCAAAACCAAAAATGCCCCCAATCACATCCATGAGATAACCATTGTTAACTGTTTGTTCCGTATTCCTGTAATCTCTCCCCCTACTTTTTCCTGTTTATATATCAGCCAAGATGGATGGAGGGGAAGATTGAAAAAAATGTTTCTTCCAGTTTATATTGTTCTACAACTTTTATTATTTATTTATGATGTGCTTATTTACCCATGTCAATACATATAGATCTTTACAAAATGATAATGTGATATTTCTTTGTATATACACAGCCTACTTTAACTATTCTAGTACTCCCCCCACGGCCCCTCCCATTATTCACTAGTAGACATAATGCCTCAAAAAACATTCTTGGATGGGTGCCGTGGCTCACACCTGTAATCCCAGCACTTTGGGAGGGTAAGGTGGGCAGATTGCTTGAGCCCAGATATTGGAAACCAGCCTGGGCACCATGGCGAAACCCTATCTCTACCAAAAAAAATACAAAAATTAGGCCTGGTGTGGTGGCTCATGCCTATAATAACAGCATTTTGGGAGGCCAAGGCAGGTGGATCACAAGGTCAGGAGTTTGAGACCAACCTGGCCAACATGGTGAAACCCTGTCTCTTCTAAAAAAAGTGTGAAAATTAGCTGGGTGTGGTGGCGTGCGCCTGTAGTCCCAGCTCCTCAGGAGGCTGAGGCAGGAGAATTGCTTGAATCTGGGAGGTGGAGGTTGCCATGAGCTGAGATGGCACCACTGCACTCCAGCCAGGGCGACAGAGTGAGACTCCGTCTCAAAGAAAAAAAAAGAAAATTAGCCGGGTGTGGTGGTGTGTGCCTATAGTTCTAGCTATTTAGGAAGCTGAGGTGGGAGGATTGCATGAGCTGTGATCATGCTACCGTACTCCAGCCTGGGTGACAGCGAGACCCAAAACAAAACAAAACGAAACAGAAAACAAAAAAGCACCAAAAATTCTTGTACTTACTTTTTTGCACATTAGAGAGAGTGTTTCTATAAATTCCTAGTTGCTATGAATGGAATGTTTGTATTCCCCTCAAACTGTATGTTGAAGCTCTCTAATTCCTAATATGACAGTCTTTGGAGGTGGGGCCTTTGGGCATACCGAGGTTTGGATAAAGTCATGGGGGCATAATGGGATTGGTGCCCTTATAAAGAGATGAAGGGAAGCTATTGGTCTCCCAGCCACAGCAAGATGGTGGGATGGGCTGGGTGTGGTAGCTCACGTCTGTAACCCCAGCATCTGGGAGGCCGAGGTGGAAGGACTGCTTCAGCCCAGGAGTTCAAGACCAGCCTGGGCAACATAACGAGAGCTCGTCTCTACAAAATTACAAAAATCTAGCTGGGCCTGTTGGTATGAAACTGTAGTCCCAGCTACTGGGGAGCCTGAGGTGGGAAGATCGGTTGAGCCCAGGAGGTTGAGGCTGCAGTGAGCCAAGCTTGCACCATTGTACTCCAGCCACCTGGGTGACAGAGAAAGACCCTCATCTGTTAAAGAAAAAAGAAGAAGAAGAAGAAAGAAAGAAGAAAAGAAGAAAGAGAAAGAGAAAAAGAAAGAAGGAAGGAAGGAAGGAAGGAAGGAAGGAAGGAAGGAAGGAAGGAAAGTG
>NC_037671.1:2220900-2225031 GCF_003255815.1 Theropithecus gelada | reverse complement strand
AGGAAGGAAGGAAGGAAGGAAGGAAGGAAGGAAGGAAGGAAGGAAGGGAAGGAAAAGAAAGAAAATGAAGGTGGGACATCTGTGAACTAGGAACAGGAAAAGGACCTTCACCAAACACCTTAACTGCCAGTGTATTAATACCTGAACTTCCCAGCCCCACGAACTGTGGGAAATAGACCTCTGTTGTCTATAAGCCATCCAGTCTGTGGTGTTGTTATAGCAGCTCAAACTAAGGCACTAATTTAAGTGGAAATGCTGAATCAAAGGTTATGAAAATGTTTAATATTAATAGGTACTAAATTAGTTCCCCCAAAAGTGATCAGTTTATACTCTTATCAACAAGAGGTTAAAACATTGTTTTAGGCTGGGTGCAGTGGCTCATTCCTGTAATCCCAGCACTATGGGAGGCCAAGGTTGATGGATCACCTGAGGTCAGGAGTTTGAGACCAGCCTGGCCAACATGGTGGAACCTCATCTCTACTAAAAATACAAAAATTAGCTGGGCGTGGTGGCAGGCGCCTGTAATCCCAGCTACTCAGGAGGCTGAGGCAGGAGAATCACAATCGCTTGAACCTGGGAGGCAGAGGTTGCGGTGGGCTGAGATTGCACCACTGCACTCCAGCCTGGGCAACAGAGTGAGACTCCATCTAAAAAAAAAAAAGTATTTTAATTTACTTTTACTATATGACTGGAGGGGTTGAAAATAATTTCATATTTATTGTCCAATTGAATTTATTCTTCTGTAAATTACTTATATCATTTATATGCTTTTAACAATATATCTTTTAAAATTAATTTGCAGTTGCTATATGATGGGTATTACAACTCTGCTGTATATGCTGATGCTGTTGTAACCACCCAATGGGTTCATTTTACCTGCTGCTCAGACAGAGCCAATTTATGAAGACAGGGGAATTGCAATAGAGAAAGAGTTTTATATACATAGGGCTGGTTAAACAGGAGACTGAAGTCTTACTATTACTTATATCAACCTCCTCCCAAATTTGAAGGCTACGGCTTTTTCAAGATAGTTTGGGTTGGGCATGGCGGCTTACACCTGTAATCCCAGTACTTTTTGAGTCTGAGGTGGGAGGATTGCTTGAGTCCTTGGGTTTGAAATCAGCCTGGACAACATAGCAAGACACCATCTCTACAAAAAATTTAAAAATTAGCCAGGTGTGGTGGTGCACACCTGTAGTCTCAGTGACTTGGGAGACTGGGCCAGGGAGGTTGAAGCTGCAGTGAGCTATGATTGCACCACTGCACTACAGCCTGAGTGACAGAGTGAAATACTGTCTCAAAAAAAAAAAAAGAAAAAAAAGAGATAGTTTGGTGGGCAGGTGGCTAGGGAATGGGTGCTGCTGATTGACTGGGGATGCAATCAGAGGGATGTGGAAAATGGTCCTTGTGCACTGAGTTCTTCTGGGTGGGGCCACAGGACCGGTTGAATCTCGAGTCTTGGATCTGGGTGGAGTCATCTGGTTTTCCAAAATGGAAAAGCCTGAGCTGGGCACAGTGGCTTGTGCCTGTAACCCCAGCAGTTTGGGAGGCTGAGGCAGGAGGATCGCTTGAGTCCAGGAGTTTGAGACCAGCCTGAACAACAGAGCTAGACGTCATGTCTACCAAAAATACAAAAACAAAACAAACAAACAAAAAAAGCAGCCCAGAACCAAAAAACAACAAAACTGGCCAGGCATGGTTGGCATGCACCTGCAGTCCCAGCTACTTGGAAGGCCGAGGTGGAAGGTTCACTTGAGCCCAGGAGATAAAGGCTGCAGTGAGCTATGATCACTGCACTCCAGCCTGGGTGACAGAGCAAGACCATGTCTCAAAGCAAACAAAAAACAACTGAAAAGACATCTCAAAAGGCCATAGTGATGTCATTTTACAGGAATAATTGGTGAAGTTACAAATCTTGTGACCTCTGAAACAATGGCTGATAATCATTTAACTAAGCCTGCATTCAGACCCCTCTCATCCTCCCTAACCTGGTGGCCTTTCATCATTTTTACAAAGACAGTTTAGTTTTGGGAAGGGCTATTATCGTTTAAACTTTGGGAGAAAGAAATTTCTCCCAAAGTTAGCTTGACCTTTGCCCAGGAATGACCAAGTGCAATTTGGAGGTTAAAGACAAGAAGGAGTTGGTTAGATTGGATATCTTTCAATGTCATAATTTTCTCACTGTTACAGTTTTTGCAAGGGTGGTTTCGGTGTTTTCATTTTTTTTTCCTTTGTTAAAGCTATTTTGACACATTCTTTCCATCTCCTCCTTGCATTCCCACAGCACATCCTCCAACAGAAGGCACAGACAACAGAAGAGAGCAGCTTCCCTGAGTGTCCCATACCCACTTCTCCACTTCTGCCACTGGGCACGGACTCCTCTTGATGAATAAGTTCCTCTCACCATGAACTCACTCTCTTCACACCTAGCTCTAGACCAATGGAAAAAACCCTGCTGGGTCAAGTCAAGAAGTTCTTCTTCTTTTTTTTCTTTTTTTGAGATGGAGTTTCACTCTTGCTGCCCAGGCTGGAGTGCACTGGTGTGATCCTGGCTCACTGCAACCTCTGCAGCACGGATTCAAGCAATTCTCCTGCCTCAGGCTTCCGAGTAGCTGGGATTACAGGTGCCCACCACCACGCCTGGCTAATTTTTTGTATTTTTAGTAGAGACGTTTTTCACCATGTTGGCCAGGCTGGTCTCAAACTCCTGACCTCAGGTGATCTACCTGCCTCGGCCTCCCAAGTGTTTGGATTATAGGCATGAGCCACCGCGCTGGGCCAAGAAGTTCTTCCTGAGGACCCAAACTCTAAACACTCAAACCAGAGGTCTGTCTGTCTCTTCTGTACCCACTCCCACCATAGTGCCCTGGACCTCAACAGGGGTTATGCTGGGTGAGAGGCTGCTAGATGTTCAGAGACACTGGAATCCAGGGCATGCCTGTGACCAGGAAGAAAACAAGGGCAAGAGAGCGATGCTAGAGATAAACTTTCTTTTTCTTTATTCTTCCTAAGGATGAGTCCAGCAGCCAGATCCTGTGACTTTGTCCATTAGGCACATAAAGAATGTACCAACATGGAAATGTTAACACTCTACTCTTTTAAGCTCCCTTATTAGATCAGTTAGGTTCACACAGATAAAACAAAAAATGTTTCCTAAAAATTGTCACCACTATGATGACGCAGTTGTTCTGTGTTTTTGTTTTCTTGTTTTATTTTGATTCTTTTCTTTGTTTTAAGAGATAGGGTCTCACTATGTTGCCCAGACTGGTCTCACACTTCTCGGCTGAAGTGATCCTTCCTGCCTGTCTCCCAAAGTTCTGGGATTACAGGCGTGAACCACCAACCATGCCTGGCTTATCTTAATTCTTTTTTATTTTTATTTTATTTTATTTATTTATTTTTATTTATTTATTTTTTGAGACGGAGTCTTGCTCTGTCGTGCAGGCTGGAGTGCAGTGGCACAATCTTGGCTCACTGCAAGCTCCGCCTCCTGGGTTCACGCCATACTTCTGCCTCAGCCTCCCGAGTGGCTGGGACTACAGGCGCCCACCACCATGCCAGGCTAATTTTTTGTATTTTTAGTAGAGACAGGGTTTCACCATGTTAGCCAGGATGGTCTCGTGATCTGTCCGCCTTGGTCTCCCAAAGTGCTAGGATTACAGGCGTGAGCCACCGCGCCCGGCCATCTTAATTTTTTTATGGACAGTGTGAAATAGACACTTTAACTCCATGGTAGAGGTGAGAAAACAGGCTTAGTGGCAATGCTTTAATTGGAAACATTTATTCACAAATAGATAAGATTCTAAAAAGGGCCGGGCGCGGTGGCTCAAGCCTGTAATCCCAGCACTTTGGGAGGCCGAGATGGGCGGATCACGAGGTCAGGAGATCGAGACCATCCTGGCTAACACGGTGAAACCCCTCTCTCTACTAAAAAATACAAAAAACTAGCCGGGCGAGGTGGCGGGCGCCTGTAGTCCCAGCTACTCGGGAGGCTGAGGCAGGAGACTGGCGTGAACCCGGGAGGCGGAGCTTGCAGTGAGCTGAGATCCGGCCACTGCGCTCCAGCCTGGGCGACAAAGCGAGACTCCGTCTCAAAAAAAAAAAAAAAAAAAAAAAAAAAAAAAAAATTTA
>NC_037671.1:2185456-2220536 GCF_003255815.1 Theropithecus gelada | reverse complement strand
TTTTTTTTGTATTTTTAGTAGAGACAGGGTTTCACCGTGTTAGCCAGGATGGTCTCAATCTCCTGAACTCATGATCCGCCTGCCTCAGCCTCCCAAAGTGCTGGGATTACAGGCGTGAGCCACCGCGCCCGAACTGTGCACAAGTTATTTCTATCAGCTCTAACTGTCCTTAAGACCAAGTATCAACATTAACTCAACATAGAACCAGACCATCAAATGCTTGCATTACAAATTGTTAAAGCATCATTTTCAAAAATAATTAAGCATAATTGTCATATTGCTCTCACTTGAAAGTATATAATTAATAATGTTATAAGGGCAAAATATTCTTTTTTCTTTTTCTTTTCTTTTTTTTTTGTTTTGAGACAGAATCTCACTCTGTCGCCTAGGCTGGAGTGCAGTGGTGTGATCTCGGCTCACTGCAACCTCTGCCTCCCGGGTTCAAGCGATTCTTGTGCCTCAGACTCCCGAGTAGCCGGGATTACAGGCACCCGCCACCACACCCAGCTAATTTTTTGTATTTTTAGTAGAGACAGGGTTTCACCATGTTGGCCAGGCTGGTCTTGAATTCCTGACCTCGTGATCTGCCTGCCTTGGCCTCCCAAAGTGCTGGGATTACAGGCGTCAGTCACCATGCCCAGACCTATTATTTGTATTTTGAATAAAAATTGTTATTTAAATTATTTTTCTTTTTTTTTTTTTTGAGATGGAGTCTCACTCTGTTGCCCAGGCTGGAGTGCAGTGGCCGGATCCCAGCTCACTGCAAGCTATGCCTCCCAGGTTTACGCCATTCTCCTGCCTCAGCCTCCCAAGTAGCTGGGACTACAGGCACCTGCCACCTCACCCGGCTAGTTTTTTGTATTTTTTTAGTAGAGACGGGGTTTCACCGTGTTAGCCAGGATGGTCTCGATCTCCTGACCTTGTGATCCGCCCATCTCGGCCTCCCAAAGTGCTGGGATTACAGGCTTGAGCCACCGCGCCCGGCAAATTATTTATCTTTATCATATCTTTTAAAATTTCTATGTGAAAACACTTTATAATGTGCATAATGTATTGCTACAAAGCAACATACAGTTTAAAAAGTAGGGAAGATGCTTTTTTTTATTTTTTATTTTATTTTATTTTACTTTAAGTTCTAGGGTACATGTGCACAACATGCATGTTTGTTACATAGGTATACCTGTGCCACGGTGGCTTGCTGCACTCATCAACTCGTCACTTACGTTAGGTATTTCTCCTAATGCTATCCCTTCCCTAACCTCCAACCCCCCATGTGCCCTGGTGTGTGATGTTCCCTGCCCTGTGTCCATGTGTTCCCATTGTTCAACTCCCACTTATGAGTGAGAACATGTGGTATTTGGTTTTCTGTCCTTGTGATAGTTTGCTGAGAATGATGGTTTCCAGCTTCATCTGTGGCCCTGCAAAGGACATGAATTCATCCCTTTTTATGGCTGCATAGTATTCCATGGTGTATATGTGCCGCATTTTCTTAATCCAGTCTATCATTGATGGACATCTGGGTTGGTTCCAAGTCTTTGCTATTGTGAATAGTGCCACAATAAACTTACGTCTGCATGTGTCTTTATAGTAGCATGACTTATAATCCTTTGGGTTATACCCAGTAATTGGACTGCTGGGTTAAATGGTATTTCTAGTTCTAGATCCTTGAGGAATTGCCACACTGTCTTCCACAATGGTTGAACTGATTTACACTCCCACTAACAGTGTAAAAGTGTTCCTATTTCTCCACATCCTCTCCAGCATCTGTTGTTTCCTGACTTTTTAACAATCACCATTCTAACTGGCGTGAGATGGTATCTCATTGTGGTTTTGTATTTCTCTGATGACCAGTGATGATGGGCATTTTTTCATGTGTCTGTTGGCTGCATAAATGTCTTCTTTTGAGAAGTATCTGTTCATATCCTTTGCCCACTTTTTGATGGGGTTGTTTGATTTTTTTCTTGTAAATTTGTTTAAGTTATTTGTAGCTTCTGGATATTAGCCCTTTGCCAGATGGGTAGATTGCAAAATTTTTTCCCATTCTGTAGGTTGCCTGTACACTCTGATGATAATTTCTTTTGCTGTGCAGAAGCACTTTAGTTTAATTAGATCCCATTTGTCTATTTTGGCTTTTGTTGCCATTGCTTTTGGAGTTTTAGTCATGAAGCCTTTGACCATGCCTATGTCCTGAATGGTATTGCCTAGGTTTTCTTTTTTTTTGAGACGGAGTCTCACTCAGTCACCCTGGCCGGAGTGCAGTGGTGTGATCTTGGCTCACTGCGAGCTCCGCCTCCCGGGTTTGTGCCATTCTCCTGCCTCAGCCTCCCAAGTAGCTGGGACTACAGGCGCCCACTGCCACGCCCGGCTAGTAGTTTGCATTTTTAGTAGAGACGGGGTTTCACCGTGTCAGCCAAGATGGTCTCGATCTCCTGACCTTGTGATCCGTCTGCCTTGGCCTCCCAAAGTGCTGGGATGACAGGTGTGAACCACTGCGCCCGGCCTTGCCTAGGTTTTCTTTTAGGGTTTTTATGGTTTTAGGTCTTACATTTAAGTCTTTAATCCATTTTGAGCTAATTTTTGTATAAGGTGTAAGGAAGGGATGCAGTTTCAGCTTTCTACGTATGGCTAGCCAGTTTTCCCAGCACCATTTATTAAATAGGAAATCCTTTCCCCATTGCTTGTTTTTGTCAGGTTTGTCAAAGATCAGATGGTTGTAGATGTGTGGTGTTATTTCTGAGGCCTCTGTTCTCTTCCATTGGTCTATATATCTGTTTTGGTACCACTACCATGCTGTTTTGGTTACTGTAGCCTCATAGTATAGTTTGAAGTCAGGTAGGGTGATGCCTCCAGCTTTGTTCTTTTTTTTTTTTTTTTTTGAGACGGAGTCTTGCTCTGTCGCCCAGGCTGGAGTGCAGTGGCCAGATCTCAGCTCACTGCAAGCTCCGCCTCCCGGGTTCCTGCCATTCTCCTGCCTCAGCCTCCCAAGTAGCTGGGACCACAGGCGCCGCCACCTCGCCCGGCTAATTTTTTGTGTTTTTAGTAGAGACGGGGTTTCGCCGTGTTAGCCAGGATGGTCTCGATCTCCTGACCTTGTGATCCGCCCGTCTCGGCCTCCCAAAGTGCTGGGATTACAAGCTTGAGCCACCGCGCCCGGCCTCCAGCTTTGTTCTTTTTGCTTAGGATTGTTTTGGCAATGCAAGCTCTTTTTTTGTTCCATATGAACTTTAAAGTAGTTTTTTCCAATTCTGTGAAGAAAGTCCTTGGTAGCTTGATGGAGATGACACTGAATCTATAAATTACCTTGGGCAGTATGGCCATTTTCACGATATTGATTCTTCTTATACATGAGCATGGAATGTTCTTCCTTTTGTTTGTCCTCTTTTATTTTGTTGAGCAGTGGTTTGTAGTTCTCCTTGAAGAGGTCCTTCACACCCCTTGTAAGTTGGATTCCTAGGTATTTTATTTTCTTTGTAGTAATTGTGAATGGGAGTCCACTCATGATTTGGCTCTCTGTTTGTCTGTTATTGGTGTATAGGAATGCTTGTGATTTTTGCGCAATGATTTTGTATCCTGAGACTGCTGAAGTTGCTTATCAGCTTAAGGAGATTTTGGGCTGAGACGATGGGGTTTTCTAAATATACAGTCATGTCATCTGCAAACAGAGACAATTTGACTTCCTCTTTTCCTAACTGAGTACCCTTTATTTCTTTCTCTTGCCTGATTGCCCTGGCTGGAACTTCCACCACTATGTTGAATAGGAGTAGTGAGAGAGGGCATCCTTGTCTCATGCCGGTTTTCAAAGGGAATGCTTCCAGTTTTTGCCCATTCAGTATGATATTGGCTGTGGGTTTGTGATAAACAGCTCTTATTATTTTGAAATACGTCAACAATATGTAGTTTATTGAGAGTTTTTAGCATGAAGGGCTGTTTAATTTTTGTCGAAGGCCTTTTCTGCATCTATTGAGATAATCATGTGGTTTTTGTTGTTGGTTCTGTTTATGTGATGGATTACATTTATTGATTTGCGTATGTTGAAGCAGCCTTGAATCCCAGGGATAAAGCTGACTTGATCGTGGTGAATGAGCTTTTTGATGTGCTGCTGGATTTGGTTTGCCAGCATTTTATTAAGGATGTTCACATCAATGTTCATCAGGAATACTGGCCTAACATAATTTTTTTTTGTTGTGTCTCTGCCAGGCTTTGGTATCAGGATGATACCACTGCTCTCTTCAGAACTGTCAGACAAGGATGTTTAGGTCGGCCGAAGCTGTCTGCTGCCTTTTGTTCTGATATGCCCTGACCACAGAGGTGAAATCTAGAGAGGCAGTAGGCCTTGCTGAGCTGCAGTGGGCTCCACCCAGTTCCAGCTTCCTGGTCTCTTTGTTTACATTGTGAGCATAAACCTGCCTACTCAAGCCTAAGGAAGGGCGGACACCCCTCCCCCTGCCGAGCTGCAGTACCGCAGGTTGATCTTAGACTGCTGTGCTATCAGTAAGCAAGGTTCCATGGGTGTAAGACCCACCAAGCCAGGCACAGGAGGGAATCCCCTGGTCTGCCGGTTGCGAAGACCATAGGAAAAGCCCAGTATTTGGGCAGAAGTGTACTGTTTCTCCAGGTACAGTCTGTCACGGCTTCCCTTGGCTAGGAAAGGGAAATTCCCTGACCCCTTGCACTTCCCAGGTGAGGCAACGCCCCACGCTGCTTCAGCTCGCCCTCCATGGGCTGCACTCTAGCCTGGGCATCCAGAGTGCGACTTTGTCTCAAAAAAAATAAAGAAATAAATAAAATAAAACCTCCAATTAAAAGAAGTTCAGCCAGGTGCAGTGGCTCACGCCTGTATCCAAGCACTTTGGGAGGTCAAGGCGGGTGGATCGCTTGAGGTCGGGAGTTCGAGACCAGCCTGACCAACATGGTGAAACCCCGTATCTACTAAAAATACAAAAAATTAGCTGAACATGGTGGTGCACGCCTGTAGTCCCAGATACGCGGGAGGCTGAGGCAGGAGAATTGCTTAAACCCGGGGCATGCAGGCTGCAGTAAGCCAAGATCACGACATTGCATTCCAGCTTGGGTGACAGAGTGAGACTCTGTCTCAAATAAATAAATAGGCCAGGCGTGGTGGCTGATGCCTGTAATCCCAGCACTTTGGGAGGCTGAGACGGGCAGACCACTTGAGGTCAGGAGTTCGAGACCAGCCTGACCAACATGGTGAAACCCCATGTCTACTAAAAATACAAAAAAAAAAAATTAGCCAGGTGTTGTGGTCTGTGCCTGTAATCTCAGCTACTCAGGAGGCTGAGGCAGGAGAATCGTTTGAACCTGGGAGGTGGAGGTTGCTGTGAGCCGAGATCACGCCACTGCACTCCAGTCTGAGCGACAAAGCGAAACTCCGTCTCTAAATAAATAAATAAATGAAATAAAAAGAGAAGTTCCACACTCGGGAGACTGAGGCAGGAGACTCGCTTGAACCCAGGAGGTGGAGGCTGCAATGAGCCAAGACCGCGCCACTACACTCCAGCCTGGGCCACAGAGTGAGACTGTCTCAAAAAGAGAAAAAAAAATTTTTTTTCAGCAGAAGCATTGCCTGAGTAACACTGAAACTCAGAACCAGGAAACTGAAGGCGGTTACGCCACATACATCTGCGGCAATAAGTAAGCTGTTCCAGCGAGGCTTACACTGTGGGTGGAGGCGGGCAGGAAATTCACTTGCAAGTTTCTGCACAGCTGTAAAGGCCAGCAAGCAGGAAGAAGGTGCCTCCTGTGATACAAGATACAGACGTAGTCTCCTATCCAGGAAACAGGGACAGAGCCGCAGACCAGATAAAGATACCGCCAACATTTCTCATTAAATGTTCTCAAATAATTATTTACATTTTTTCCTACAAAAGTAAAATTTAAACCTGAATTCATTTGATAACTATGGAATCTGAACAGTCCCGTATGCTTGTGACCTGGTTACTCTACGCTCCAGCGGTCGCCCTGATCCCAAAGCGCTTCTCGCCGCTCCCACTTCCTCCATTTTCACCGGAAGGGCAGCCACACTTCGCTGAGAGAAGCTCGGTTGTTCTGTTTACCTCGTGAACGATTGGCTGCAGATTCCAGAGAGGAAATAGGGACCCACCCCTCAGTTGTTACGCAATCTGGGGCGGAGTCCAGGGTCCACAGCCTTTCTAAGGGTAACCTGAGCGGGAGTTGTAGTGCTTGTTCTCAAATTGCCTTTAGCACGGAAAAGGATTCCTAAAAGTGGGGTTACTCCTCCACAGCAATAGTGTCCTTAAAATAGGGGCGCCCGGCCACCTGTAATCCCAGTACTTTGGGAGGCCGAGGTGGGGGATCACCTGAGGTCGGGAGTTCGAGACCAGCCTGACCAAAATGGAGAAACCCTGTCTCTACTAAAAATACAAAATTAGCCAGGCGTGGTGGCGCATGCCTGTAATCCCAGCTACTGTAATCCCAGCTACTTGGGAGGCTGAGGCAGGAGAATCGCTTGAACCTGGGAGGTAGAGGTTGCGGTGAGCCAAGATGGCGCCATTGCACTCTAGCTGGGGCAGCAGCAAGAGCGAAACTCCGTCTCAAAAAAAATATATATATATAAATATATATATATATATATATATGTACACACACACACATATATATAATATATAAATATATAAATATACATATATTTATCGCTTGAGCTTTCTAGGCTTAAGAGATCCTCCCGGCCGGGCGCGGTGGCTCACGCCTGTAATCCCAGCACTTTGGGAGGCCGAGACGGGCGGATCACAAGGTCAGGAGATTGAGACCATCCTGGCTGACACGGTGAAACCCCGTCTCTACTAAAAGTACAAAAAAAAAAACCAGCCGGGCGAGGTGGCGGGCGCCTGTAGTCCCAGCTACTCAGGAGGCTGAGGCAGGAGAATGGCGTAAACCCAGGAGGCGGAGCTTGTAGTGAGCCGAGTTGGCGCCACTGCACTCCAGCCTGGGCGACAGAGCAAAGACTCCGTCTCAAAAAAAAAAAAAAAAAAAAAAATTAAAAAGAGATCCTCCCAACTCAGCCTCCTGAGTAACTGGGATTACAGGTAAGCACCACCATGCCCAAATATTATATATATTTACATTATAAATATAATATATTATATATAAATATATGTTATATTTTATTACATATAATAGGCTGCCGGTGAGGACGTGAGGCACGCGCCACTGAGCCACTGAGAATTTCCCCCCCTGGGCAAGTCTGCAGGGCCAGGGCCCCTAGGGAAAAGAGCCTTTCCCAGATTTTAGGGCTCAGAAGCCTGCAGTGGGTTGGTAGGGATCGGGAAGGATGATGAGGTTGGGATGAGGAAGTGGTACCAATAGAAAGACAAACAAAACAAAACGAAATCAAACTTTCCCCTTTCCATCCCTGTCCTCCTCTTTGCAATCCCATCTGGGTGGCTGAAGGGAGACCCCGACCAGAGCCATCCTTTTTTTTTTTTTTTTGAGACGGAGTCTCGCTCTGTCGCCCAGGCTGGAGTGCAGTGGCCGGATCTCAGCTCACTGCAAGCTCCACCTCCCGGGTTCACGCCATTCTCCTGCCTCAGCCTCCCAAGTAGCTGGGACTACAGGCGCCCGCCACCTCGCCCAGCTAGTTTTTTGTACTTTTTAGTAGAGACGGGGTTTCACCGTATTAACCAGGATGGTCTCGATCTCCTGACCTCGTGATCCGCCCGTCTCGGCCTCCCAAAGTGCTGGGATTACAGGCTTGAGCCACCGCGCCCGGCCAACCATCCTTGCTGGCTTCTTTTGTCCTGCTCTGTGGGGAAACTGTGGGGAAAAGAAAGAAAGATCAGCCTGTTACTGTGTCTGTATAGAAAGAAGCAGACATAAGAGACTCCATTTTGTTCTGTATTTGAGATGCTGTTAATCTGTGACCCTATCCCCAACTTTGTCCTTGCAAGAGACATGTGCTGTGGTGACTCAAGGTTTAATGGATATTGGGCCGTGCAGGATGTGTCTTTGTTAAACAAGTGCCTAAAGGCTGCTTGCTGGTTAAAGCTCATCACCATTCTCTTAATCTCAAGTAAGAGAAAAGCATTTGTCTCCTGCCCGTCCCTGGGCAATGGAACATCTCCGTGTAAAACCCGATTGTATGCTTTGTTTACTGAGCAAGGAGAAAACCGCCTTTAGGAATAAAGTGGGACTTGCTGGAGCAATGCTGCTAAAAGGTTTATGGAGGTGTTTGCATATGCATCACAAGGCACAGCATTTGCCTTTAAACTTATTCATGTCACAGGGATTTTTGTTTATATGTCTTACTGCTGATTTCCTCCCTACAATGATCCTATTGTCCAGCCACTCCCTTATCTTTAAGATGGTAAAGATAATTATCAATAAATACTAAGGGAACTCAGAGACCGGTGCCGGCAGGTCCTCTGTAAGCTGAGCACCGGTCCCCTGGGCCCCACTTTTCTTTCTCTATACTTTGTCTCTGTGTCTCATTTCTTTTCTCAAGTCTCTAGTTCAACCTAACGAGAAACCCCCACAGGTGTGGAGGGGCAGGCCACCCCTTCAGAAACGAGTGAAGAAGAAAGCAGAAGGAAAGGCAAGTGAAATGGAGCCCTCTGCGAACAACCACGACTAGGGTCACACACGGCAAAATTCCTAGCTTTACTTTGAGGAGTAGCCCTATTTCCATTCATAAAGGACTCACTTTATGTAAGATTCGGAGCTGGGAAATGGTCCTTCCTGCCTCAAGAATTTCAAAGACGGCCGGGCGCGGTGGCTCAAGCCTGTAATCCCAGCACTTTGGGAGGCCGAGACGGGCGGATCACGAGGTCAGGAGATCGAGACCATCCTGGCTAACCCGGTGAAACCCCGTCTCTACTAAAAAAATACAAAACACTAGCCGGGCGAGGTGGCGGGCGCCTGTAGTCCCAGCTACTCGGGAGGCTGAGGCAGGAGAATGGCGTGAACCCGGGAGGCGGAGCTTGCAGTGAACTGAGATCCGGCCACTGCACTCCAGCCCGGGCAACAGAGCGAGACTCCGTCTCAAAAAAAAAAAAAAAAAAAAAAAAAAAAAAAAAAAAAAAGAATTTCAAAGACTTCCAGAGGAGGGTGTACAAAGACAGACAAGAAAGTGGCCAGTGCCCTGAAGATAGTCAGGGGATCCAGGGGAGTGTGAACCCCGAATATCTGAGACAGGTCTCAGTTAATTTAGAAAGTTTATGTTGTCGAGGTTGAGGATGTTCGCGGGTGACACAGCCTCAGGAGGTTCTGATGGTATGCGCCCAAGGTGGTCAGAGCACAGCTTGGTTTTATACGTTTTAGGGAGACATGAGACATCAGTCAACATATGTAAGATTAACATCAGTTTCGTCTGGAAAGGCAGGACAACTTGAAGCAAAGGTGGGACAACTCCAAGTGGCGAAGGGGCTTCCAGGTCATAGGTAGATAAGAGACAAATGGTTGCTTTCTTTTGAGTTTCTTTTTTTTTGAGATGGAGGCTCACTCCTGTAGCGCAGGCCGGAGTGCAGTGGTGTGATCTCGGCTCATTGCAACCTCCACCTCCCGGGTTCAAGCAATTCTTATTCCTCAGCCTCCCGAGTAGCTGGGATTACAGGAATGCACCACCATGCCTGGCTAATTTTTTGTATTTTGGTAGAGACGGGGTTTCACCATGTTGGTCAGGCTGGTCTCAAACTCCTGACCTCAGGTGAGCCACCTGCCTCGGCCTCCCAAAGTGCTGGGATTATAGACATTAGCCACCACACCCAGCCAATTTTTGTATTTTTAGTAGAGCTGGGGTTTCGTCATGTTGTCCAGGCTGGTTTCAAACTCCTGACCTCAGGTGATCCATCAGCTTTGGCCTCCCAAAGTGCTGGGATTACAGGCATGAGCCACAGTACCAGGCCTACATACATTTTAAACCCTGCTTTTAGATACTATAAACATGACTCTTCTTAATCTGAGACAGATCATGAAACCAATGATATTAATATTGAATCACAGCCTGGAACAACTGATATGCAAAAATTATGGCAGGTGGGAATGCTTTCAGTATTGTGTAAGATTCAGTTCAAAGGAAACAATAATTCACATTTCTAAAATTTAATTAAAAACCTGATAATTGGCCAGGTGTAGTGGCTCACACTTGTAATCCCAGCACTTTGGGAGGTCAAGGTGGGTGGATCACCTGAGGTCGGGAGTTCGAGACCAGACTGACCAACATGGAGAAACTCTGTCTCTACTAAAAATACAAAATTAGTCAGGCGTGGTGGTGTATGCCTGTAATCCTAGCTACTGGGGAGGCTGAGGCAGGAGAATCATTTGAACCCAGGAGGCAGAGGTTGCAGTGAGCTGAGATGGCACCATTGCACTCCAGCCTGGGCAATGAGAGCAAAACTCCATGTCAAAAAACAAACAAACAAACAAACAAACAAAACCCTGATAATTTTGACAAAACTCACAGGTAACTGATTATTGCTTGAAATGTAAATATTAAATGAAAATGATTTGCAAAGCACACATCTTGTGGATGTGTGAAAAGGTGAATGTTCTAGCATATTGTCGGTGCTCAGAATTCAGTGAAAAACTAGTAATAATCAAGAAGAATTTGAAGAACATTATGAATGAGCTTCACATAATGAAGTCTTTGAAATAATAAATCCCTGAAGTACTTTTTATCATAAAAAGAACAAAACATTGAAAAAGTGCCATTAGAATGCTAATATTACCTACTGTGTAATTAGAGTAGTCTACTGCTCAATAGAGTCCTAAAAAAGGTTGTAAATAGTGCATATCATTGCAGTCTACATTAATGGTTACAATGGTAGCAAAATGTATATCTACCATGATGAGACAACTTTTTAGTAAATTTATAAATCTAGGCAATCAGTCATTACCAAGAAAGCTTCAATTATGTAACAAAAATGTGTTTTTATCAGTGACTTAAATACTGAATTGCAGACTTACAAAACTGATGATTTTTGCTCATCTGAGGAACTCAAATGATATATCAAGCTTACTTACTCATCAGTGCTCAAGAAAAATGGTTTTGATGTGAAACGGTTATACAATGCTACAGATGGTTCTAGTATATGTCACAGAGAAAGTTCAGGGTGCCAAAGTTTTAGAGAAGTCTCTGTATGGCCAGGCGTGGTGGCTCGTGCCTGTAATCCCAGCACTTTGGGAGGCCAAGGCAGGCAGATCACGAGGTCAAGAGATCGAGACCATCCTGGCCAACATGGTGAAACCCCATCTCTACTAAAAATACAAAAATTAGCTGGGTGTGGTAGCATGCGCCTATAGTCCTAGCTGCTTGTGAGGCTGAGGCAGGAGAATTGCTTGAACCCGGGAGGCAGAGTTTGCAGTGAGCAGAGATTGTGCCACTGCACTCCAGCCTGGTGACAGAGCGAGACTCTGTCTCAAAAAAATAAAATAAAATAAAAAATAAAAAGTCTCTGTATATTTTAAATTGGTACTATATAAGTTACTGTATTCAATGATGTCAGGATGATGCAGTAAAATGTTTAAATGAAAAATTACTTTAAATATTTGCTTCACAACCTTTATATTACAACTACACATGAAATAAGCATTTGGGAACATTAAAAATATTTCTAAAGATACCGAGATTGAAGTCACGAAACTAGAAAGCATATTTGGGCACTCTTTAATAGTGGAATGTCAAGAACATTAGGAAATTGTACCAAACCTTTTATATTCACTTTAATAGAAGTTGTGAAATGGGAGTGGTAAGTGTTTGGGACATAAACTTTTTTTCCCAGAAATTTGACATTAATAACTTACATTGTTTTTTTTTTTTTTCCTTTTTGAGACGGAGTCTCACTCTGTCGCCCAGGCTGGAGTGCAGTGGCCACATCTCAGCTCACTGCAAGCTCCACCTCCCGGGTTTACACCATTCTCCTGCCTCAACTTCTGATAATTTCCCCACTAAATTGTTTGTATATTATGACGTATGTAACATCAACTATATTGTTCATGGTGCCAAATCCTCTCACTTTAGCAGCTATGTTAAAGATTTTTTAGCCCTTGAACTGCTGTCTGAAATTCTTTTTTTTTGAGACAGTCTCACTGTGTCACCCAGGCTGGAGTGCAGTGGCGCAGTCTTGGCTCACTGCAAACTCTGTCTCCCGGGTTCAAGCAATTCTCCTGCCTCAGCCTCCNAGGCAGGAGAATTGCTTGAACCCGGGAGACAGAGTTTGCAGTGAGCCAAGACTGCGCCACTGCACTCCAGCCTGGGTGACACAGTGAGACTGTCTCAAAAAAAAAGAATTTCAGACAGCAGTTCAAGGGCTAAAAAATCTTTAACATAGCTGCTAAAGTGAGAGGATTTGGCACCATGAACAATATAGTTGATGTTACATACGTCATAATATACAAACAATTTAGTGGGGAAATTATCAGAAGCTTATACAAGACTGTTTTGTCAAATCATGGCTAACATAGGCATATATCACTTAACCAATAATTACTACCCAAGAAATGCAAAAAATGTTTAAAAATCCATAAATAATTTGGAAATTGTTATAACAATTTAAGAAATTATTTATACTACAACTGTGTCACTTGGTAAATAGTTTTATAATCATTTAGTTAGAAAAGAAAAATAGCATAATTAGGAAATTTTTATTTATATATTAATTTACATTACCATACCAGTTGTCAACTATTTTGAATAGCACTCTTGATCTCACATATAGTTTGCTTGTAGCAAGTATTAATTGAATGATGTTTGACATAAATGAATGAAGATGACAGCCAGGACACCCAGGACAAGTAAAAACAGAGCTGAAGGAGTGTAAGGGTTGCAGTACTTACTGTCTTTTAGCTAAAGTATTTAGAAACAGAAAGGATAAGCGCACAGAGGAATAGCATAGCAGAAATCATGTGACTTTCTTATGTTAACCCTTCCCCTTGTCTAGACCCTATTTGTCCATATGGGCATCTCCATATAAAGACAAGACTCAGAAGGTTGGATAGCTATACTTCTTTGCCTCTGTTTTCATGAAGCCGAGTCCTCTGTTCGCTTTGGTTGCCGCCACTAGCTCTACAGCTGGGCTGCCCATGTGTACGCAGATGTCATGAAAATATCAAGTTCCCTAAGCAGCTTGAACTGCGGGGAGGCTCAGAGAAGGGAGATTTCCTGAGCTGCTGACTTACTGCCGGACTGACTCAGTAAGATTCCAGGTACTAGACAGAGCTAGTTAGGAAAGGAAACATTTCCTGTTTGCCTCTGCGGGGAAAAAGAAACTACTCTTCCGACAGTCGCCTGGCTCTAACACCGGAAAGGAAAGCGAGGCGGTGCATCCCCCAGAAGAGCAGCAGGCAGGGCCACTGAGCATCCCACGGCCACCAGCGGGGTTGTCCTGCTGTCCTTGCAGGAGTGCCCTGTCTCCCAGAATCTCCTCCTGGTGCTATCCCCACCCTGCCTGAAAGAAGTGAGGAGGATGATGGAGAGAGAGCCAGACGGGCTGGGGTTGGGAGGAGTGAGTGCCCTTGATTTTTCTCTTATCCAAATTCAACTTTCATTTTAGATTTCCCTCCAACTCTTCAAAGCAAGCATCGCTACTCTTAGTTTCTCATACAGGACTACTTAGGGGCGGCAAAAGTCTCGTGGGACTGGTGGGGTTTCCTGTGCTTTTAATTGAAATGATTTCTTTGTGGATTCCCAAAGCTAAACTGTCCTTGGTCACACTGGAAGGAAATAAAGAAAAATAAGTATGATTATTTTACCAAGTAGTGGGATTGCAGGTGAGGTTTTTCTTGTTTATTAGAAAATTCTTGGCCAGGCGCGGTGGCTCATTACTGTAATCCCAGCACTTTGGGTGGCCGAGGCGGGCAGATCAAGAGGTCAGGAGATTGAGACCATCCTGGCTAACACGGTGAAACCCCGTCTCTACTAAAAATACAAAAAATTAGCCGGGCTTGGTGGCGGGCGCCTGTAGTCCCAGCTACTCAGGAGGCTGAGGCAGGAGAATGGCGTAAACCCGGGAGGCGGAGCTTGCAGTGAGCCGAAGTTGTGCCACTGCACTCCAGCCTGGGCGACAGTGCGAGACTCTGTCTCAAGAAAAAAAAAAGAAAAGAAAATTATTTACTTGTTGTTTTTACAGTGATGTGCAATAAAAACAATTGGGAGAAAAAAGAAGAGTTGACCTAGATTTTCATAATGCAAAGAAAATGGCACCCAAATTCCCACTACAAAGATTTACATGTATTATCCAATTCAATTCATTCAGAATTCCATGAAGTCAGTCAGTTATCCCAGCTTAACTAACAGATGTTAGGAACCAGACTTGAAAGTGCTCAGCCAGGCTCGGCGCTGTCACCCACTCCTGTAATCCCAGCACTTCGGGAGGCCAAGGTGGGTGGATCACCTGAGGTCGTGAGTTGGAGACCAGCCTGACCAACATGGATAAACCCCATCTTTACTAAAGATACAAAATCAGCCGGGGCGTGATGGCGCATGCCTTTAATCCCAGCTACTTGGGAGACTGAGGCAGGAGAATCGCTTGAACCCAGGAGGCGGAGGTTGCAGTGAGCCAAGATCACCCCATTGCACTCCAGCCCGGGAAACAAGAGCGAAACTCTGTCTCAAAAAAAAAAAAAAAAAAAGAAAAAAGAAAAAAGAAAGTGCTCAGCCAGGATGTCATACCAAGTCTGTGGTGGAGTGCCAAGATGTCCTCTGCGGAAAGAATTACGTGTGCTGGCTGAAACAACACCAATAAACACTTTAGGCTTTGAGTTGGACACAGTTTGGTAAATACATGTTCCACAATGTTCCAGTCTTTCAGTGTCCCATGGGATATTTGCTTCCCCATAGAGAGCGTAGGTAGAGGTCCTTTACATACCCTGCAGGGATGCTGATTTGCATGGGGAGGGCTGGCACACAGCCTCTGCTGGGTATGAACAGTACAAGCCTCTGGAGGCTGTGCTCTGTTCAGAACTTGGAGCTGGTTGGGGCCCTCCAAGGCCCTGTGCTGACAGCTGGCCTGGGGGCTTCTCCTCACTAGGGTCTTCTCTCAGTATCTCAAGGTGGGCACAGTCTCTCCTGGGCACGCAGGCAATGGGCTGGACAAGTATCTCTTTCCTCTAAGGCCCAGTCACCAAGTATTCCCTCCAGGGGGCCGGGTTTGGAAATTCTCACTACATATAACAGCCCTTCTGTTGTCTCATATTTTCTAACTCTAGAGTGGTGGTTCCCAGTCTCTTTATCACTAAGGAAGCATAGGTGATTTCTTCCCTCCCTGTTTCAACATGGTTTTAACTACCAAACAGAATCCTCTAAGTGATCGTTTGCCTTCCTTTCCTTCTTTTCTTTTCTTTTCTTTTCTTTTCTTTTCTTTTCTTTTCTTTTCTTTTCTTCTCTTCTCTTCTCTTCTCTTCTCTTCTCTTCTCTTCTCTTCTCTTCTCTTCTCTTCTCTTCTCTTCTCTTCTCTTCTCTTCTCTTCTCTTCTCTTTCTCTTTCTCTTTCTTTCGCGGAGTTTCGCTCTTGTTGCCCAGGCTGGAGTGCAATGGTGTGATCTCAGCTCACTGCGCAACCTCCGCCTCCTGGGTTCAAGCGATTCTCCTGCCTTGGCCTCCTGAGTAGCTAGGATTACAGGCATGTGCTACCACACGCAGCTAATTTTGTATTTTCGGTAGAGACGGGGTTTCTCCATGTTGGTCAGGCTGATCTCGAACTCCTGACCTCAGGTCATCCACCCACCTTGGCTTCCCAAAGTGCTGGGATTACAGGCGTGAGCCACTGCGCCAAGCCTTCATTTGCTTCCTTATACTGTTCATCAAGATATATTTAAGATCAGCATGAAGACAAGGTTACATCATTTACAATATATGGAAGTAAGTCCCAGTCCCCATTAAGATCCTAGTCTGGGCTAGCTGACTGAGAGGGGCTGTTAAAATGTAGTAATAGGAGTAGCTGTCTCCCTTTCATTCTGCTGCTATGGCAGATTGCTTTGTTCCTCTAGGAACACTGACATCTAGAGATCTATGATTCATAATCTTGTGGCTGGACATGAGATGTCAAAAGAGGACAAGATCACTCAGGTTCCTCCTTTCCTTGAGTTCCCTCTCCTGGGCCAATTAAGAACAGGCACATGGAGAAAGGAACCCAGGATTATCCCATAATCACACAAAGATCTGTTCACATACGATGGCCCAAGGAGGCAGGGCCTGCCCATGAGTCACCTTTATCTACATAATGCAACCTAACTATCCTGTTTTGCTTTTAGCTATTCAAGACTTTTCCAACCATGGAGATGGCATGGGCTGTTTTCCCAACAGTATCTTGACTGAATCACTGAGTGTCATGCCAGAGGAATGGGACCTGGTTGACCTCTCTTCCGTGGTGTCCAGGTGCCCAGGAACCCCTATGTGGTAGTGGGATCCAGGTCTAAGAAAGCACAGCTCCTGTGTGGCCTCATGAGGAGTAGGTGCCTTACTGGGCTGGTTCTAAATTGTTCCAGGGTCAAGGCAGCAGGCATAAAGAACCCACTCTTTCATCCTTCCAACATTTTTTTTGGTAATAACCCAATTCCCTGATTAAAACATCTACAGTGGTGTCTTACATTTTTCAAAGCATAACTCAAACATTTCTTCCTTGGAAAAACCTAAGTCTCCTAAAATAGGGGTTCCCAACCCCTGGGCCATGGACTGGTATCAGTCCACGGCCTGTTAGGAACTGGGCCGCACAGCAGGAGGTGAGTGGCAGGCGACCAAGCATTAACACCCGAGCTCTGCCTCCTGTCAGATCAGCAGTGGCATTAGATTCTCATGGGAGTGTGAACCTTATTGTGAACTGTGCATGCGAGGGATCTAGGTTGCTCACTCCTATGAGAATCTAATGCCTGATGACCTGTCAGTGTCTCCCATCACCCTCAGATGGGACTGTCTCATTGCAGGAAAACAAGCTCAGGGCCCCTACTGACTTTACATTATGGTGAGTTGTATAATTATTTCATTATATATTACAATGTAATAATATAAATAAAATCCACAATAAATGTTATGTGCTTGAATCATCCCCAAACCACCCCTCCGAAAAATTGTCTTCCATGAAACCTGTCCCTTGTGCCAAAAATGTTGGGAACCACTGTCCTAGAAAACAGTTTCCTCCCTGACTTTTAGCATTTTGTACGTTTCTTTCAGCACTAACCACAATAGTTATCTTTAAGTCTGTTTATTCATTGTTACTAAATCTTAGGTTCCTTCGGTGCAGGAACTTTTCTCGCCACCTAGTCCCACCCTGCACCTCACAACATTCTGTGAACACAGGAAGGGTTCAATAAATATTTGTAAAAGATTCCTTGGAGTTTGGCTTAAAAAGATTTAAGATCTAAAACTGAGGAAGGCAGATCTTTGAGGTAAGGCAAACATAGCCTGCCAATATGGCAGGAAGTAGAAATGGGCAGACCAAGTAGAGAAGGAAAACAGTTCATCTTTCTGGGACACTAATAAGGAGTAACAGTTTCCCTTCAATTCTTTAAAAAATAGGATGTAGGAGTCCAAATTTCCATCAAATCTATAGATCGATTTTCTTTGCATCAATTGACTTCTGGTGGAGTGCGGTGGCTCATGCCTACAATCCCAGCACTTTGGGAGGCTGAGGTGGGTGGATCACCTGAGATCAGGAGTTCGAGACCAGCTGGCCAACATGGTGAAACCCCCATCTCTACTAAAAATACAAAAATTAGCTGGGCTTGGTAGCGCGTGCCTGTAATCCCAGCTACCTGGGAGGCTAAGGCAGGAGAATCACTTAAACCCAGGAGGCCAAGTTTGTGGTGAGCCAAGATCATGCCATTGTACTCTAGCCTGGGTGACAAGAGTGAAACTCAGTCTCAAAAAAACAAAAACAAAAACAAAAACAAAAAAACAAACAAAAAAGATGTCTTTGTTGTTGCTAAAATGCAGATTCTGGGCTTACGAAGAAACTAATACTCTAGTAGGAATGCTTGAAATAAAAATACCTACCACTTCGCCGGGCGCGGTGGCTCACGCCTGTAATCCCTGCACTTTGGGAGGCCGAGGCGGGCGGATCACGAGGTCAGGAGATCGAGACCATCCTGGCTAACAAGGTGAAACCCCGTCTCTACTAAAATACAAAAAAAAAATTAGCCGGGCGCGGTGGCGGGCGCCTGTAGTCCCAGCTACTCGGGAGGCTGAGGCAGGAGAATGGCGCGAACCCGGGAGGCGGAGCTTGCAGTGAGCCGAGATGGTGCCACTGCACTCCAGCCTGGGGGACAGAGTGAAGACTCCGCCTCAAAAAAAAAAAAAAAAAAAAATACCTACCACTAACTGAAACCGAAATATCAGGTTGACCATTTTGTGTTGCTGTAATAGAATGCCACAGACTGAGTATTTTATAAAGCATAGCAGTCTATTTCATGGTTCTGGAGGACAAGAAGTCTAATATCAAGATCCCGGCATTTGGTGAGTCTTTTTGCTGTATCATCTCTTGGTAGAGGCAAGTGGGTGAGTGAGGGCAAGAGGTTGAACTTGCCTCAACCTCAAGCCCTTTTATAATCAGTATTAATCCATTCATAAAGTTGGAACCCCCATGGCCAGCCAGTTATTAGGCTTCACTTCTCAATATGGTTGCATTGTGGATTCAGTTTCCAACACATGCTTTTTGGAGGACACATTCAAACCACAGCACAGATACTTTATATTAGCTTTATAAAGACTCTCCCAAGAAAACAGTGCCATATACAAGATGAGGAACTGGAGCCCAGACAGGTGAAGCCCCACTGCGTTTAACACAGGAAGAAATGGCAAAGTAAAAATTCACACCCAGGACTCCCTGGGCTTTTCACCACACATATTGCCTTCTCATTGGATATCACCTGACAGAATGAGACTCAGGTGATTACAGGGATTCACCAGGAAAAAGGGGAAAGTCGGCATGACCAGAACTAGAACACTGGCCAGTGAATGCAGTTCTGGGTGGACCATGGCATTGGAAGCCCAAGGATAGCTTGAATGTGGTTTAAAAAAAAAAGAAAAAGGCACAAAATGCACAAATGAAATACAAATGATGCTCAAACACAGCTTTTATTTTACTTCAAAGTTTACTTCAGCTCAGCTTGAGAAGGTGAGGGGAATGAAGCAGATGCTGTTAAAGGGCCATAGGAGAGAAAAGGTATCTGTGGGAAGAGAATAATCTCTTTTGACTCCATGTGCTGCCTCACAGACACACTGGAGCAGGGATTGGGCCCCCAAGACCTCAGGTAGCTCTGTGCCTATGGCTTTGCTGGGTGCAGCCTACATGGCTGCTCGAATGGGTTATAGGCTGGTGCCTGAAGCTTTCCGAAGGGGGCGTTGCATGCTGCCACTGACTCCACAGTTCTGGGGTCCTGGTGGTGGTCAGGTCCTGCTCCCACAGCTCCACAATGCACTCTCCTGTGGCCTGGATCCACTAGACACTAGACATTTCCCTGGTGGGGGCTCTCTGCGGCAGCTGCACCTCACATTTCCACTTGGCATTACTCTAGTGGAGGGTCTCTGTGGGCTGGGCATGCTAGCTCAGTTCTCTTTTCCTCTTCTTATAAAGCCACCAGTCCCATTCCTGTGATAACCCATTAATCCATTAACCCATGAATGAAGGTAGAGCCTTATCATCCAATGACATCTCAAAGGCTCCACCTTTCAGTATTGCCACATTAGGGATTAAGTCTCAACATGAGTGTTGGAAGGAACATTCAAACCAAAGCAGTATGAAAACAATATTCAACTCCAAGGTATATGGTCAAGATTACAGGTGGTAAGGAATAGGCTAAATTTGCCAGAGATGTGCTGTGGAATTATCTGTCTGTATTTCTAACTATGACCTTAGCTTCCTCAACTCCATTTCACTGCAGAATGTGAAAAAATAAATTGAGATCCAGGTTCTTTTTTTTAATTTTTATTTTTTGAGACAGAGTCTCACCCTGTCACTCAGGCCGGAGTGCAGTGGCACAATCTCGGCGCACAGCAACCTCTGCCTCCTGGGATGAAGTCATTCTCCTGCCTCAGCCTCCTGAGTAGCTGGGACTACAGGTGCCTGCCACCATGCCCAGCTAATTTTTTATATTTTTTAGTAGAGACAGGGTTTCACCGTGTTGGTTTCGATCTCCTGACCTCGTGATCTGCCTGCCTCGGCCTCCCAAAGTGCTGGGATTATAGGTGTGAGCCGCCGTGCTCTGCTCAGTTTCTTATTTTTAATAGAAAAGTAGGAGAACAGGGAAGGCACACAGGTCAGTGTGAGGAAGGGGTCATGGTAGACACGGAGGTGGATGTTTGTCTGCCTCCTCATATTATGCTAACAGGGACACAGATTCAGACAGATTCAGATTCAGACAGATTCAGAGGCCCTTGCAAAAGAGAAGCCAGAGTCCCTTAAGACACAAAGGTGAGGCGTGAAGAAATCCTGCATCTCAGTCGCACACAAGGCAGCTGTCTCAGGCTACAGAAGAAAACAGTCATGAACAAATTCAGGTCAGTCACAGTAAGTGATGACACTCTGAACAGCCCACCACACACTCAAAAATTCCAAATCAAAAAATCCCCACAACCCAGTCCTGTCCCATCTGCCCCACCCTCCACCCACTTCAGACCCCCAGAATCTCACCTTTACAAGCTGTGAGAGAATCATCAGATCCCTGGGAACTGTCGCTACCTGGGGTAGAACAAAAACAAGACCTGGTTAGAGCCCACAGGAGATGTGGTGCAGGAGGAATTGTGGGGTGGGCGAGCTCCTCCACACTCCCGCCCCCATCACTTACACACAGCCTGAGAGTAGCTCCATCCTTTTCTACCTGTTAGAAGAAAATGTCCTGTGAGGGGCCAGGGAGGAGGCAGGGCCATAAGGTCCTAGAGGAACCTCCTAGTCTTGGATCCCAGAGAAGTATCCAGAACTGTGACTGCAGACCCAGGGCAAGATCAGGAAACATGAAGAAAGCAATTGTGGGTCCTGGACCAACTGCCCTCCTGAGGTCTGTCCTCAGCAGGGACCTTCCCCTGTGACCTGTGACTGCTGGGCTCAGATCCCCATCACCACAATCATAAAGGTGATAAATCTGTCCTTCATTGTCACAGGTACCACAGGCGTGGTGGCTCACGCCTGTAATCCCAGCACTTTGTGAGGCTGAGGCAGGTGGATCACGAGGTGAGGAGTTCGACACCAGCCTGGCCAACACAGTGAAACCCCATCTCTACTAAAAGTACAAAAAAAAATTAGCCGGGTGTGGTGGCACGCACATGTAGTCCCAGCTACTCGGGAGGCTGAGGCAGAAGAATCGCTTGAACCTGGGAGGCAGAGGTTACAGTGAACTGAAACCACGCCATTGCACTCCAGCCTGGGTGACAGAGCCAAGATTCCATCTCAAAAAAGAGTAGGTGCTGGCACACAGGGCCCGGGCTGGGTCGGCCCGTGTGTGTGGATGGTGCTTCCCAGTAACAAGGCAGGACACACTTCTACCTAGGGCTTGAAACCCCCAGTGGGACAAGAAAACTCAGACTCTACCCCTCTCCCTTCCCCACCTGAGCTCTTCCTCCTCCACATCACAGCAGCAACCACAGCTCCAGTGACCACAATTCCAAGGAGAACCAGGCTAGCAATGATGCCCACGATGGGGATGGTGGACTGGGAAGACGGCTCTGGGAAAACAGGGGAACGTAAGGGGCCCTGACCCCCAGGCCTCAGCCCCGACCCTGCAAAAGGGCTTCAGAAGGGCTCCTGCTTTCCCTAAGAGACATGACCTCCCATTCCCTTCCTTACCCCATCTCAGGGTGAGGGGCTCGAGTAGCCCCTCATGCTGCACATGGCACGTGTATCTCTGCTTCTCTCCAGAAGGTACCACCACAGCTGCCCACTTCTGGAAAGTTCCATCCCCTGCAGGCCTGGTCTCCACAAGCTCCGTGTCCTGGGTCTGGTCCTCCCCATCCCGCTGCCAGGTCACTGTGATCTCCGCAGGGTAGAAGCCCAGGGCCCAGCACCTCAGGGTGGCCTCATGAGCAGAGACGGGGTGGTGGGTCACGTGTGTCTTTGGGGGTTCTGAGGGGAAGAGTCAGAAAATTCACTGTGTATCTCTCATGGGACACTCCAGCAGCACCCATGTGACCATCCTGAGAAGGAAGAGGACAATTATAGTAGGAGATGAGGACAAAACCTTGACACCAGCCTGAACTTAGGGATCTGGGATAGCCTCTTATTCCTTGGAAAGTTCTAGAATCGGGGTGAGATAGCCCAGGATAGAAGGTGAAAAGGGATTTCTGGTCCTGGCCTGTGCGGATGCTGAGTGACTGAGAAAAGCTGGAGTCAGACCTCCAAAAACTCTTGGCGTGGGGCTGAGAACCAGGCACGAGAGAAACTCCCCCATGATTCCTAACACTGAGAGTCAAAGAGAACTGCTCATCAGTTCATTTGAAGAATGGACTCTCCAGCGGGACTAGATTCCTTAATTGTCCCTGAGAGAAGGCTGGTCATTTAAGAGAGTCACTCTCTGGTACAGGATCTCCTGTACCTGGGGTGACAGCCCCCTCTCCTGATCCAAGGGAGGAGGGGTATTCTGGCTTCCATCCCTGCGTCTTCTACTGTTTGAGGTCTGTCAGCTGTGGGCACAGTCCTAGCCCAAGAAGGAGATGGGAGAGTAGCCCTGCGGACCCTCTTACCCGAGCGCTGCAGCGTCTCCTTCCCATTCTCCAGGTATCTGCGGAGCCACTCCACGCATGTGTCTTCCAGGTAGGCTCTCTGGTGCTCCGCCTCAGAGCCATCATTTGACTTTCGCTCGGAGATTTGAGCCGCCGTGTCCACCGCGGACCAGGAGCGCAGGTCCTCATTCAGGGTGAGATAATCCTTCCCGTCGTAGGCGAACTGTTCATACCCGCGGAGGAAGCGCCCGTCCGGCCCCAGGTCGCAGCCATGCATCCACTGGAGGGTGTGAGACCCTGGCCCCGCCTGCTAGTCAGTCCCGCCCACCGAGCCCCGCCCCGTCGCCGCCAACCCGCAGGGATTGTGGCCTAAACTGAAAATGAAACCGGGTAAAGGAGCCTGGGACTCTGCCGGGTCGAGGGTCTGGGCGGGTTCCACAGCCTGGGGGTGAATCTTGGACCCTGAGACTCGAGGGAACCCACGATGTCCGTGAGGGATGGGGAGGGGTCGTGACCTGCGCCCCGGGCCGGGGTCACTCACCGGCCTCGCTCTGGTTGTAGTAGCCGCGCAGGGTCTTCAGGTTCACTCGGAAAGTCTGTGCGGTGTCCCTGGCTCTGCGTGTCTCCTGGTCCCAATACTCCGGCCCCTCCTGCTCCATCCACGGCGCCCGCGGCTGCATCCTCGGACTCGCCGCATCGCTGTCGTACCGCACGAACTGGGTGTCGTCCACGTAGCCCACGGAGATGAAGCGGGGCTCCCCGCGGCCGGGCCGGGACACGGAAGTGTGGAAATACTTCAAGGAGTGGGAGCCTGGGGGCGAGGAGGGGCTGAGACCGGTCCGGCCCTACTCCCGGCGCGGCTCCCCGAGTCCTGCGCCCCCGCCGGTCCGGCCCCTCTCTCCTCCGGGTAGAGGCCGCTTCCATCCCGACCCCGCACTCACCCGCCCAGGTCTTGGTAAGGGCCGAGAGCAGGAGAAGTAGGGTTCGTAGTGCCATGACGCCATTCTCTGAGTCGGTAGAGCCTCCTGAATCCGGGTGGGTGCGTGCGGACTTTATAGCCGGGAGTCGTGGCGACGCTGATTGGCTTCTCCAGAAACCCGACACCCATTGGGAATGAGAACTGAGTCTGCGTCATGAGTATCCAGGAAGAAGGACACGACCAGGTTAACAGAGGAAATGAAAGTGGTGTGGAATGCCCAACGCTGCGCCTCCCAGGTCTCCACACTCTGCCTTTGGGGCCTGAGACCCTGACAGTCACGCCCGGGGACCTGGAACATTGTTCTGCGCTCTCACCTCCTGACCCGAGCGCTCTTTGTTACACTATGCCCCTGAGTCCTGGCCCAGGGACTGTGTAAACTGTGTAAATCAGTGTTTTTTTCGTGTGTGTTTTTTGGAGCTGGGTGTGTGTGTGTGTATATGTGTGTGTGTGTGTGTGTCTGTGTGTGTTGGGGGGTGGGGTGTCTCGCTCCGTTGATCAGGCTGGTCTCGAACTTCTGGACTAAAGCGATCCTCCCATCTCGGCCTCTCAAAGTGCTAGGATTACCGGCATAGGATTACCGGCATGAGCCACCCTGCCCGGACTTTTTTTTTTTTTTTCTGAGACAGTCTCATTTTGTCGCCCAGGCTGGAGTGCAGTGGCACGATCTCGGCTCACTGCAACCTCCGCCTCCCGGGTTCACACCATTGTCCTGCCTCAGCCTCCCAAGTAGCTGGGACTACAGGCGCCCGCCACCACGCCCAGCTAATTTTTTGTATTTTTAGTAGAGACGGGGTTTCACTGTGTTAGCCAGGATGGTCTCGATCTCTTGACCTCGTGATCCGCCCCACTCAGCTTCCCAAAGTGCTGGGATTACAGGCGTCAGTCACTGCGACCCGCCTACCCGGCGATTTTTTTTTTTTGTATTTTGTAGAGTCGGGTTTTCGCCATGTTGCCAAGGCTAGTCTCAAACTCCTGGGTTCAAGCGATTCGTCCACGTCGGCCTCCCAAGGTACTGTGTTTACAGGCGTGAGCCTGTATTGTTAAATATTGTATTGTTTTAAATCCCAAAGTGTTGGAAAGTGTTGGAATTACAGGCGTGAGCCACCGCCCCCAGCAATTAGCCCGCCGTAAAAACTTTTAGGTTTCAGTATCTCTGTGCACGCTTAGAAATTAGTGAGGACCCAGCTGGGCGCGGTGGCTCACGCCTGTACTCCCAGCACTTTGGGAGGCCAAGGCGGGCTGATCACCTGAGGTTGGGAGTTCGAGACCAGCCTGACCAATATGGAGAAACCCCATCTCTACTAAAAATCCAAAAAATTAGCCGGGCGTGGTGGCGGCGCATGACTGTAATCCTGGCTATTTGGGAGGTAGAGGCCTGGCTCTTTGGGAGGTAGAGGCAGAAGAATCGCTTGAACCCAGGAGGCGGAGGTTGCGGTGAGTCAAGATCCCGCCATTGCCCTCCAGCCTCCAAAAAGAAATTAGTGAGGACCCAAATAAATTTTGTTTCTGTGGCTTGTGTCAAGTTTTATCATATAAAAATTAAAACAGATTAAAACAAAATATTAAAAATATTAATTCATTTAATATAATATTAATAACCCATTACATGTTAATGGAAACAACTTTTTGTGTGTGTTTTTTTTTTTTTTTTTTTTGAGTCAGAGTCTTGCTCTGTCCGCAGGCTGGAGTGCAGTGGAACGATCTCGGCTCACCGTAACCTCCTTCTCCCGGGTTCAAGCGATTCTCCTGCCTCAGCCTCCCCAGTAACTGGGACTACAGGCGTGTGCCACTACGCCCAGCTTATTTTTGTGTTTTTAGTAGAGACGGGGTTTCACCATGTTGGCCAGGTTGGTCTTGATCTCTTGAGCGGAAATAACATATTTTTAATGCAAAAAACCCACCTAACTTTAAATTTTTCCAAAATTAACAATGTATAGGCAGGGCACGGTGGCTCACGCCTGTAATCACAGCATTTTGGTAGGCTGGGGAGGGCAGATCACGAGGTCAGGAGTTCAAGACTAACCTGGCCAACATGATGAAACCCCTTCTCTACTAACAATACAAAAATTAGCTGGGTGTGGTGGTGCGCGCCTGTAATTCCAGCTACTTGGGAGGCTGAGACAGGAGAATTGCTTGAACTCGGGAGGTGGTAGTTGCAGTGAGCCGAGATCACACCACTGCACTCCAACCTGGGCGACAGAGTGAGACGTCTGGGGAAAAAAACAAGAAACAAAAAACAAAAACAAAAACAAAAACGAAAACAAAAAAACAGGATCTGATTCAAGAAGTTGCCTTTGAGGTCAAACCAGCTGAGACTCGTTACAACCAAGAGAGCCGGCCAAATGACTTCAGAAAGACCTCACGCTTCATTGTAATCCCGTTTCCAGGCTAAATTGCACTCCCATCCGTGCCGTGACAGTTGACAATCTCCATGACAATGAGTAGAAGTCCTAAAAGGACCGAAAGGAAAGCAGTATTACCGGTTTGGAGAAGTTCAATGCCTGTTCTCATAAAACATATGAATATTCCTCCCCCTCACTTTTAATGCCCAGCCCCTCCATTAGAGCAATACTACATTTTAGCCCCCTCATCCCTCACTAGCCGCCCCGCTAGCGGAGAAGTTGATTTGGGAGAGCTGTTCTCGTCTTTAGAAGTCCTGTGCAGGGGCCGGGCGCGGTGGCTCAAGCCTGTAATCCCAGCACTTTGGGAGGCCGAGGCGGGTGGATCACGAGGTTAGGAGATCGAGACTATCCTGGCTAACATGGTGAAACCCCGTCTCTACTAAAAATACAAAAAAAACTAGCCGGGCGTGGTGGCGGGCGTCTGTAGTCCCAGCTACTTGGGAGGCTGAGGCGGGAGAATGGCGTGAACCCGGGAGGCGGAGCTTGCAGTGAGCCGAGATCAGGCCACTGCACTCCAGCCTGGGAGACACAGCGAGACTCCGTCTCAAAAAAAAAAAAAAAAAAAAAAAAAAAAGAAGTCCTGTGCAGGAAATAAAACTTGCTCTGCCTGAGGCTCACTTTCGGTTTCATGTATTGGCTCTGCGACTCCCAATGAGGAAAGATCCCACCTTCTGCAGCTACCAAGATTTTTGGTAACAAGAAGAGTGATTATTTTTCATTTTCCTGTCGTTCTTGGAAAATTTTGCAAGCGTCATTTTGGCTCATAGCATACATTCTCTTATTTACTAATTTAAAAAATTTTAACTTTTATTTTAGATACAGGGGGTGGCCGGGCACGGTGGCTCACGCCTGTAATCCCAGCACTTTGGGAGGCCGAGGCAGGTGGATCACTTGAGATCGGGAGTTTGAGACCAGCTGGATCAACATACAGAAACCCCGTCTCTACTAAAAACACAAAAGTAGCCGTGCATGGTGGTGCACGCCTGTAATCCCAGCTACTCAGGAGGCTGAGGCAGGAGAATCGCTTGAACCCGGGAGGCGGAGGTTGCGGTGAGCCGAGATCACCCCATTGCACTCCAACCTGACCAACAAGAGTGAAACTGTCTCCAAAAAAAAAAAAAAAAAAATAGATACAGGGGGTACTTGTGCCGATTTGTTACATGGGTATGTTGTCTGATGCTGAGGTTTGGGGTATGGATCCTGTCACTCAGGTAGTGAACATAGTACCCACAGGTAGTTTTTCAACCCACGTCCCCACCCTCTCCACTCTAGTCGTCTGCAGTGTCTGTTGTACGCATGTTTATGTCCATGTGCGCTCAGTGTTTAGCTCCCAATTATAAGTGAGAAGATGCAGTATTTGGTTTTATGTTCCTGCATTAAGTCACTTAGGTTTATGGCCTCCAGTTGCATCCTAGCCATTCTCTTACTTTGATTGAAGTGTATATTTTAAAAAATCTAGCCTTACACAAATATTGATTTGAAAAAGGAAGGATTATTATTGCTGTTGTTTAGAGACAGGGTCTCTCTCTGTCACCCAGGCTGGAGTGCAGTGGCGCCATCATAGCTCACTGCAGCCTCGAACTTCTGGGCTCAAGGGATTCTCTCACCTCAGCCTTCCCAGTAGCTGGAACAACATGTGTGAGCTACCATGCCTGGACTGGGAGGATTATTTTTAACAGCTTTTCATGTAGTTGTGGATATTCATATTTCACATTACACAGAAACTGTACAAGTGGTGATTTCTTTTTTTTGAAAGCAAATAATCCATTTTAAAATTTCTTTTAATTTTATTTATTTAAAACATTTTAAAATTCCAATAGTTTTTGGGGAACAGGTGGTGTTTGTTTACATGGATAAGTTCTTTGGTGGTGATTTCTGAGATTTTGGTACATCCAGCACCCGATTAGTGTACACTGTACACAATGTGTCGTCTTTTATCCCTCACCTCACTCCCACCCTTCCCCCACCAGTTCCCAAAGTCCATTGTATCATTCTTATGCCTTTGTGTTCTCATAGCTTAGCTCCCACTTATAAGTGAGAACATACAATGCTTGGTTTTCCATACCAGAGTGAATTCACTTAGAATAATGGTCTCCAACTTCATCCAGGTTGCTTTGAATGCCATTATTTCCTTTCTTTTTATGACTATGTAGTATTCCATTATATATATATAATATCTATTATATATAATATCTATTATATATTTTATATATATATATAATATCACATTTTGTTTATCCATTCATTGATTGATGGGCATTTGGGCTGGTTCCATATTTTTGCAATCACGAATTGTGCTGCTATCAATCTGCTTGTACGAATATCTTTTTCTTTTTTTCTTTTTTTTTTTTTTTGATATGGGGTCTGGCTCTGTTGCACAGGCTGCAGTACAGGGGCATTATCTCGGCTCACTGCAATCTCCATCTCCCGGGTTGACGCCATTCTCCTGCCTCAGCCTCCTGAGTAGCTGGGACTACAGGCGCCCGCCACCACGCCTGGCTAATTTTGTTTTGGTATTTTTAGTAGAGACAGGGTTTCACTGTGTTAGCCAGGATGGTCTTGATCTCCTGACCTCGTGATCTGCCCGCCTCGGGCTCCCAAAGTGCTCGGATTACAGGCGTGATCCACCGCACCCGGCCTCAAGTATCTTTTTTGTATAATGTCTCCTTTTCCTTTGGGTAGATATCCAGTAGCGAGATTGCTGGGTCAAATGACAGATCTAGCTTTAGTTCTTTAAGGAATCTCTAAGCTGTTTTCCGTAGTGTTTGTACTACTTTACATTCCTCCCAGCAGTATGAAAATGCTCCATTTTCACCACATTCACGCCAACATCTATTTTATTTTTTTATGGCCATTCTTGCAAGAATAAGGTAGTATGGCATTGTGGCTTTGACTTACATTTCTCTGATAATTGGTGATATTGAGCATTTTTTCATGTTTGTTGGCCATTTGTATATTTCTTTTGAAGATTGTCTATTTATGTCCTTAGTGTACTTTTTGATGGGATTATTTATTTTTCTTGCTGATTTGTTTGAATTCCTTGTAGATTCTGGATATTAGTTTTTTGTCAGATTCATAGTTTGTGAATATTTTCTCCCACTCTGTAGACTGTCTGTTTACTCTATTGATTATTTCTTTTGCTGTGCAGAAGCTTTCTAGTTTAATTAAGTCCCATCTACTTATCTTCGTTTTTGTTGCATTTGCTTTTGGGTTGTTGGTCATGAACTCTTTGCCTAAAGAATGTCTAGCAGAGTTTTTCTGATGTTATATTCTAGAATTTTTATGGTGTCGGGTCTCAGATTTAAGTCTTTGATCCATCTTGAGTTGGTTTCTATATTAGGTGAGAGATAAGGATCCAGTTTCGTTCTTCTACATGTGGCCTAACAATTATCATAGCACCATTTGTTGAACAGGGTGTCCTTTCGTTATGTTTTTGTTTGCTTTGTCAAAGATCAGTTGGCTGTATTTGGTTTCATTTCTGGGTTCCCTATGCTATTCCATTGGTCTATGTGCCTATTTTTATACCCATACCATGCTGTTTTGGTGACTATAGCCTTGTGGTATAGTTTGAAGTCAGCTAATGTGATGCCTGCAGATTTGTTCTTTTTTGGTTAGTTTTGCTTTGGCTATGCAGGCTCTTTTTTGGTTCCATATGCATTTTAGGATTGTTTTTTTCCAATTCTGTGAAGAATGATGATGTTATTTTGATGGGAATTGCATTGAATTTATAGATTGCTTTTGGCATTATGGTGATTTTCACAATATTGATTCTACCCATCCATGAAAATGGGATGTGTTTCCATTTGTTTGTGTCATCTATAATTTCTTTCAGCAGTGTTTTGTAGTTTTTCTTGCAGAAGCCTTTCACCTCTTTGGTTAGGTATATCCTACATATTTTATTTGTTTTTGCAGCTGCTGTAAAAGGGGTTGAGTTCTTGATTTGATTCTCAGCTTGGTCACTGTTGGTGTTACTGATTTGTCTACATTGATTTTTGTATCCTGAAATTTTACTGAATCCATTTATCAGATCTAGGAGCTTTTTCGATGAGTCTTTAGGGTTTTCTAGGTATATGATCATGTCATCAGTGGATAGCGATAATTTGACTTTCTCTTTTCCGATTTGGATGCCTTTTATTTCTTTCTCTAGTCTGATTGCTCTGGCTAGACCAATATCCCTGATGAACATGCAAAAATACTCAATAAAATACTAGCTAATTGAATCCAACAACATATAAAAGATAATCTAGCATGATTAAGTGGGTTTCAAACCAGGGATGCAGGGATGGTTTAACATACACAAGTCAGTCCGGGTGTGGTGGCTCATGCCTGTAATCCCAGCACTTTGAGAGGCTGAGACGTGCAGATCACTTGAGATGAGGAGTTCAGCCTGGCCAACATGGTGAAACCCCATCTCTACTAAACCCACCTCCCAAAGCCAAAAAACAAAAAACCACAAGTCAATAAATGTGATACACCACAAAAACAGATTTTAAAAACAGAAATCATATGATCATCTCAATAGATGCAGAAAAATCATTTGACAAAATCCAGCATCCCTTTATGATCAAAACTCTCAGCAAAATTGACACAGAAAGCCATCTATGACAAATCCACAGCCAACATTATACTGAATGGGGAAAAGATGAAAGCATTTTCCCTGAGAACTGGAAAAAGACGAGGATCCCCACTTTCATCACTTCTATTCAGCATAGTACTGGAAGTCTTAGCAAGTGGTAATTTCTTAGAGGTGAGATACAACCTGAATCCCTATCGTTAAATATTTGTATTCTGTTACATTAAAATAGATTGGTCTATCTCCCTCATTGAATGGATCTTGTACTAACGACTAATGTAGTGGTGGGATCATAGCTCACTGCAGCCTCAACCTACCACCTCAGCCTGCCAAGTAGTTGAGACCACAGGCAGGTGACACTATACTCAGCTAATTAAAAATTTTTTTTTTTTTTTTAGCTGGGAGCGGTGGCTCACGCCTGTAATCCCAGCACTTTGGGAGGTTGAGGCAGGCGGATCACGAGGTCAGGAGATCGAGACCATCCTGGCCAACATGATGAAACCCCATCTCTACTAAAATACAAAAAAATTAGCTGAGCATCGTGGCGGGCGCCTGTAGACCCAGGTGCTTGGGATGCTGAGGCATGAGAATGGCGTCAACCGGGGAGGCGGAGGTTGCAGTGAGCCGAGATGGCCTCCACTGCACTCCAGCCTGGGCGACAGATCGAGACTCTGTCTCAAAAAAAAATTTTTTTTTTTGTACAGTCGGGGGTCTCCCTGTGTTGCCTAGGCTGGCCTTGCACTCTTAGACTCAAGTGATCCTCCTGCCTCGGTCTCCTAAAGTGACAAGATTATAGGTATGAACTACCGCATCCTGCTGCTACTAATTTTTTTTTTTTTTTTTTTTTTTTTGAGACAGACTTTCACTTTGTTGCTCAGGCTGAAATGCAGAGACGTGATCTCTGCTCACTGCAACCTCTGCCTCCTGTGTTCAAGTGATTCTTGTACCTCAGCCTCTCAATTAGCTGGGATTAGAGAGACCCACGGCCATGCCTGGCTAATTTTTTGTATTTTTAGCAGAGATAGGGTTTTTACCATGTTGGCTAGGCTGGTCTTGAACACCTGGCCTCAAGTAATCTGCCTGCCTCAGTCTCCCAAATTGCTGGGATTACAGGTGTGAGCCATCATGCCCAGCCTGCTACTAATTTTTGTGTGTTGATTTTGTATCCTGCAAGTTTACTGAATTTGCTTATTAGTTCTAATAGTTTTTTGGTGGAGTCTTTAGATTTTTCCAAATGTAAGATTACATCATCTGCAAACAAAGAGAATTTGACCTCTATTTCTTTCTCTTGTCTAATTGCTCTAAGTAGGACTTTCAATACTATGTTGAATAACAGTTGTGAAAGAAGGCAACCTTGCTGTGTTCCTGATCTTAGAGGAAAGGCTTTCAAGTTTTCCACATTCAGTGTGATACACCTGTGGGTCTGTTGTATATGGTTTTTATTATGTTAAGCCATGTTCCTTTTATACTCAGTTTTTTGGGGGTCTTTATCATGAAGGAATGTTGAATTTTATCAAATGTTTTTTCACCATCAATCGAAATAATCATACGGTTTTTGTCTTTCATTCTGTTGATATGATGTATCACATTGATTGATTTGCATACTTTGAATCGTCCTTGCATCCCTAGGATAAATCCCACTTGGTCATGATGAACCATCTTTTTTAATGTGTTACTGATTTTGATTTGCTAGTATTTTGCTGAGGATTTCTGTATTAATATTTATCAGTGATATTAGCCTATAGTTTTCTTTTCTTTTCTTTTTGGAGACAGAGTCTTGCTCTGTCACCCAGGCTGGAGTGCAATGACATGATCTCAGTTCACTGCAACCTCCACCTTCTGGGTTCAAGCGATTCTACTGCCTCAGCCTTCCGAGTAGCTGGGACTATAGGCACACGCCACCACACTTGGCCAATTGTTGTATTTTTAGCAGAGACAGTCTTACCATGTTGGCCAGGCTAGTCTTGAACTCCTGACTTCAAGTGATCCACCTGCCTCAGCCTCCCAAAGTGTTGAGATTACAGGCGTGAGCTACTGCACTCAGCCAGTTTTCTTTATTTTGATGTGCCTTTGTCTGATTATGGTATCAGGGTAATACTGGCCTCCTAGCATGAATTTGGAAGTGTTCCCTCCTCTTCTTTTTGGAGTAGTTTGACTAAGATTGGTATTAGTTTTTCTTTTTTTTTTTTTTTTTTTTTTTTGAGACGGAGTCTCGCTGTGCTCCCAGGCTGGAGTGCAGTGGCGTGATCTCGGCTCACTGCAAGCTCCGCCTCCCGGGTTCACGCCATTCTCCCGCCTCAGCCTCCCAAGTAGCTGAGACTACAGGCGCCCGCCACCACGCCCGGCTAGTTTTTTGTATTTTTAGTAGAGACGGGGTTTCACCATGTTAGCCAGGATAGTCTCGATCTCCTGACCTCGTGATCCACCCACCTCGGCCTCCCAAAGTGCTGGGATTACAGGCTTGAGCCACCGCGCCCGGCCTACCGGTATTAGTTTTTCTTTACATGTTTGGTAGTATTTAGCAGTGGAACCAGCGGGTCCCGGGCTTTTATTTTGCTGGGAGACTTTTTATTATGACTTTCATTACTTGCTATTGGTCTGTTCAGGTTTTGGATTTCTTCACTGTTCAGTCTTGGTAGGTTGTATGTGTCTAGGAATTTATCCATTTCTTCTAGGTATTTCAATTTATTGGCATATACTTACTCAGAGTAGTCATTAATGATTCTTTGAATTTCTGCAGTATCAGTTGTAATCTATTCTTTTAATCTTTATTTATTTGGGTCTTCTGTCTTTTTTTCTTAGTCTGGCTAAAGGTTTGTCAATATTGTTTAACTTTGCAAAAAATTAACTTGTTTCATTCATCTTTTGTATTGTTTTCTTCATTTCAAATTCATTTACTTCTCTGATCTTTATTTCTTTTCTTCTACTAATTTTGGGTTTGGTTTGCCCTTGCTTTTCTAGTTCTTTAAGATGCATTGTTAGATTGTTCATTTGAAGTTTTTTTCTTTTTTGATGTAGCCAGTTACAGCTATAAACTTCCCTGTTAGCACTGCTTTTACTGTATCCCAGAAGTTTTGGTGTGTTGTGTTTCCATCATCCTTTGCTTCAAGAAATTTTTCAGTTTTCTTCTTAATGTCTTCATTGATCCACCAGTGATTCAGGAGCATGTTGTTTAATTTCCATGTGTTTGTATGGTTTCCAAAATTGCTCTTGTTATTGATTTCTAGTTTTATTCCATTTTGGCCAGGGAAAATGCTTGATATTTCAATTTTTGTGAATGTTTTAAGATTTGTTTTGTGACAAACATATAGATCCTTGAGAATGATCCTCGAGAATGATCCATGTGCTGAGGAGAAAAATGTGTATTCTGCATCCATTGGACAGAATACTCTGTAAATATCTATTAGTTCCATTTAGTCTGTAGCGCAGATTAAGTCCAATGTTTCTTTGTTGATTTTCTGTCTAAATGATCTGTTCAGTGCTGAAAGTGTGACGCTAAAGTCTCCAGCTGTTATTGTATTGAGATTGATCTCTCTGTAGCTGTAATAATAATTGCTTTATATAACTGGGTGCTTCAGTGTTGGGCGTGTATCTGTTTACAATTGTTATATTCTCTTGCTGAATTGACCCTTTTATCATTATTTAGTGACCTTTTCTGTCTCTTCTTATAGTTTTTGTCTTGAAATCTATTTTGTTTGATGTAGGTGTAACTACTCCTGCTCTTTTTGATTTCCATTGGCATGGAATATCTTTTTCCATTCCTTTATTTTCAGTCTATGTGTTTTTTAATAGGCAACATGCATTTCTTGTAGGGAACAGATCATTGGGTCCTGTTATTTTATCCATTCAGTCATGTTGTCTTTTGACTGGAGAGTTTAGTCCATTAATATTCAATGTTATTATTGATAAGGGAGGACATTTTGTTATTTGTTTTCTAGTTGTTTTGTGGTCTTCTCTTCCTTCATTCTTTCCTTCATGTCTTCCTTTTAGTGAAGGTGATTTTCTCTGGTGATACGATTTAATTTCTTGCTTTTTGTTTTTTGGGTATCCGTTGCATGTTTCTTGATTTGAGGTTACCATGAAGCTTACAAATAATATCTTATAACCCATTATTTTAAGTTAATAACAACTGAATACTGTTTGCATAAACAAACAGGCAAAAAGAAAACGAATAAAAACTCTATACCTTAACTTCATCCCCTGCTTCTTAACCTGTTGTTTCTATTTATATCCTATTGCACAATCTATGTCTTAAAAAGTTGTTGCAGTTATTTTTTATTGGTTCATCTTTTAGTCTTTCTACTTAAAATATGAGTAGTTTATATACCACAGTACCCTTGTTATAATAATATTCTGTTTCTTTTTTTCTGTGTACTAAACTATTACCAGTGAGTTTTGTACCTTCTGATGATTTCTTATTGCTCATTAACATCTTTTTCTTTCTGATTGAATACTCCCTTTGGCATTTCTTTTTTTTTTTTTTTTTTTTTTTTTTTTTTTTTTTTTTTTTTT
>NC_037671.1:2148473-2185357 GCF_003255815.1 Theropithecus gelada | reverse complement strand
CGGAGTCTTGCTCTGTCACCCAGGCTGGAGTGCAGTGGCCGGATCTCGGCTCACTGCAAGCTCCGCCTCCCGGGTTCACGCCATTCTCCTGCCTCAGCCTCCCGAGTAGCTGGGACTACAGGCGCCCGCCACCTCGCCCGGCTAGTTTTTTTGTAATTTTTTAGTAGAGACGGGGTTTCACCGTGTTAGCCAGGATGGTCTCGATCTCCTGACCTCGTGATCCGCCCGTCTCGGCCTCCCAAAGTGCTGGGATTACAGGCTTGAGCCACCGCGCCCGGCCGTGGCATTTCTTATAAGACAGTTCTGGTGTTAATTAAATCCTTCAGCTTTTGTTTGTCTAGAAAAGTCTTTCTTTCTCCTTTCTGTTTGAAGGATATTTTCACTGGATATACTATTCTAGGGTAAAAGTTCTTTTCCTTCAGTACTTTAAATATGTCATGCTTCTGTTTCCTGACCTGTAAAGTTTCCGCTGAAAAGTCTGTTACCAGATGTATTCGAGCTCTATTGTATGCTATTTGTTCTTTTTCTCTTGCTGCTTTTAGGATATCGTATTTTTATCTTTGACTGTTGGGAGTTTGCTTATTAAATGCCTTGAGGTAGTCTTCTTTGGGTTAAATCTGCTTGGTGTTCTATAACCTTCATTTACTTGGATATTTATATCTTTCTTTAGGTTTGGGAAGTTCTCTGTTATTATCCCTTTGAATAAACTTTCTACCTCTATCTCTTTTCTTTACCTCCTCTTTAAGGCCAGTAATTCTTAGATTTTCCCTTTTGAGGCTATTTTCTAGATTTTGTATGCCTGTGTCATTTTTTTTTTTTTTGTCTCCTCTGTATTTTCAAATAGCCTGTCTTCAACCTCACTAAATCTTTCTTCTTTTTAAAATTAATTCTGATATTAAGAGACTGATGTGTCTTGCAGTATATCAGTTGCATTTTTCAACTGCAGAATATCTGCTTGATTTGTTTCAATTATTTCAATCTCTTTGTTAAATTTATCCCATAAACTTCCGAACTCCTCTGTGTTATCTTGAATTTCTTTGAATTTCCTCAAGCGGTTATTTTGAATTTTTTGTCTGAAAGGTCACATGTCTCTGTTTCTCCAGGATTGCTCTCTGGTGCCTTATTTAGATGGTTTGCTGAGGTCATGTTTTCCTGAATGATGCTGATGCTTGTAGATGTTCATCAGTGTCTGGGCATTAAAGAGTTAGGTATTTATTGTAGTCTTTGCAGTCTGGGTTTATATGTACCTGTCCTTCCTGGAAAGGTTTTCCAGGTATTCAAAAGGACTTGGGTGTTATGATCTAAGCCATATCTGCATTAGGGGGCATCTCAAGCCCAGTAGCACTGTGGTTATTCCAAACTTGTAGAGGTATTGCCTTGGTGGTCTTGGATAAGACCAGGAAGAATTCTCTGGATTACCAGGTAGAGACTCTTGCTCTCTTCCCTTACTTTCTCCCAAACATATGGAGTCTCATTTTCTGTGCTGGGCACCTGGAGCTGGTGGTGAGGTGACACAAGTAGCCCTGTGGCCACCACCACTGGGACTGTGCTGGATGAGACCTGAAGCCAGCATAGCACTGATTCTCACCCAAGGGTGGCTGTGACCACTACCTGGCTACTGCCTGTGTTCACTGAAGGCCCTGGGGACTCTACAATCAGCAGGTGGTGAAGCCAGACAAGTTTGTGTCCTTCCCTTTGGGATGGTGGCTTCCCCTAGGACCCAGGCAGGTCCAGAGGTGCTGTCTGGAAGCCAAGGGCTGGCATAACAAACCTTAGAACTCCACCTGGTATTCTATTGTACCGTGGCTGAGCTGGCATTCAAACCATGAGATGCAGTCTTTCCCACTCTTCTCTCCCCTTTCCACAGGCAGAGGAGCCTCACCCTATGGCTGACATCACCACAGGCCCATGGAGAGTATTGCCAGGCTACTGCCGATGTTTTCTTAAGACTCGAGGGCTCTCAGCTTGTGATGAACGTTGCCTGGTCTGGGACTTACCATTCAGGGTAGTGGGCTCCCCTTTGGCCCAGTGCAGGCCCAAAAATGCCATCCAAGATCCAAGGCCTGGAATCAGGGACCCCAAGAGCCTGCTTGGTGTTGTACCCTCCTGTGGTCAAGCTGGTACCTAAGGTGCAGGACTAAGCCTTCTTTACTTTTCCTTTCACTTTTCTGAAGCAGGAGTCTCGCCCTATAGCCACCAAAGGTGGGAATGTGGTGAGTTTCACCTGAAGCCAGGAAGCCACAGAGTCTCATCCAAAGCCCATGGCATACTCTCTGGCTATTGCTGCTGGTTATTCAGGGCGCAAGGGCTCTTTAGTCAGTACGTGATGGGTCCTGCCAGGACTGGCTTCTTCCCTTCAAGGTAGTGGGTTCCCTTTCAGCCCAGGGTGTGTCTAGAAATGTGATGTGGGAGCTAGGGCCTGGAGAGTGGACTGCATGATTCTGGCTGGTGCTCTATTCTAATGTGGCTGAGCTGGCATCCAAGACGCAAGAAAAAGTCCTCTTTACTCTTCTCTCTCTTCTCAAGTGGAAGGAAAGAGTCTCTCTTGGATCCATGAGCTCTGCAGCCTGGGTTTGGGGGAAGGGTGGTGCAAGCACTCCCTTAGCCCCCCTAGCTGGTGTCTCAGTAGGCCGTGTGCTCCTCCAGTCCAGTGGCTCTGAACCCAATTCAGCACTAGGACTTGCTTAGGAGTTCCAGTCCTTGTGGCCTAAACTGACTTTCAAGTTTTTTCAGAGCCCTAGAGCCCTAGAGCCTTTTAACCCATGATGGTGAGGCTTGGCAGAACTCAAGTTTTCTTTTGTTTTTGTTTTGTTTTGTTTTTAGAGATTAAGTCTCGCTCTGTCACCCAGGCTGGAGTGCAGTGGCGTGATCTCGACTTACTGCAACCTCCGCCTCACGGGTACAAGCAATTACCCTGTCTCAGCCTCCCAAGTAGCTGGGACTACAGGCATGCGCCACCATGTCTGGCTACCTTTTGTATTTTTAGTAGAGACAGGGTTTCTCCATATTGATCAGGCTGGTCTCAAAATCCTGACCTCAGATGATCCACCTGCCTCGGCCTCCCACAGTGCTGGGATTAGAGGTGTGAGCCACTGCACCCAGCCAGAACTCAAGTTTTGACCACTGGAATGGTTGATTCACCCTTGGTTAGGGCTGGCTTAGATACTGTCTTGGTTGGCAGCATCAGCTGAATTCAACGCAGTTTTGCTTTCTGCTGTATCAGGGAACCACTGTGTTCAATGCAATGTCTCACAATTGCTGTACTCTTCCTCCTCTAACCGGTACTGTGAGTGGTTCTTGTGAAGGTGCTTTTTTTGGTGTAGATTGTTGATAAATTGGTACCTTTGCATCAGGGGGTCAGTTGGTAAAATCTTCTATTTGGCCATCTTCCTCTACCCCCTCCCTCAAAAATTTTTTAAATTTTCCGCCTAATGTCTTCATTGACCCACCAGTCATTCAGGAGCATATTGTTTAATTTCCATGTTTGTGTAGTTTCTAAAATTCCTCTTGTTATTGATTTCTAGTTTTATTCCATGTGGTCAGAGGATGCTTGGTTGTATTTAAATTTTTGTGAATTTAATTTTTTTTTTTTTTTAAATTGAGATGGAGTCTTGCTCTGTTGCCTAGGCTGGAGTGCAGTGGCATGATCGCGGCTCACTGCAAGCTCCACTTCCCGGGTTCACGCCATTCTCCTGCCTCAGTCTCCTGAGTAGCTGGGACTACAGGCGCCCACCACCATGCCCAGCTAATTTCGTTTTTGTATTTTTAGTAGAGACGGGGTTTCACCATGTTAGCCAGGATGGTCTCGATCTCCTGACTTCATGATCTGCCCGCCTCAGCCTCCCAAAGTGCTGGGATTAGAGGCATGAGCCACCACATCCCGCCAAGAATTTTAGCAGTTTTCTTAATAGTGTCCTCAAGGGGTCAGACAACTGATTTGCCAAATGGACAAGATCAGAAGCGGGCATAGTTTCCTATTTCATGCTGGCTCTTTTACCAAGCTCAGAACGTTTTGAAGAAAAGCCATTCACAAACTTAGAATTAAAGGCTACTCAAGTAGATTTAACATCTATAGGTAATGCAGAATTTTCTTCAAACACAACCTGGATCCAAGTGTAATGATTGTAAACTAGTTTATTAGGTTCACGGGCATAGGTTTGGATATTATTTCATCTAAGGTTTTACAAAAATCCTCAAGTATTGCCTCAGGGTTTTTTTTCTAAGCTTCTGGCTTTTATCATAGTCTTTGAAGGTGTTTTTGCCTAAATAGCCCCTCCCTCCACAAGTCACACCAAGGAGGATTGTCCATCCAGTAATGGGCCTGCCCTTCACCAACAGGTATGTGAACTAACTGGTATGTGTTAGAAAAACCTAGCTGAGAAGCCGGAAGTGCTGTGTTGAATTAATCAGCAAATGGGTAACGGTCCTTAGTGACCCTTGGGAATTGCTTGGCAATGGCTCAAAGTTCAGCTTTGCTCCAAAAAAAGAAAGAAATTTTGGTTTTAGGAAATCAGTGAGTTTAACATTAAGGGGATAAGTTTGTTTTTCTTTTTCTTTTCTTTTCTTTTTTTTTTTTGAGACAGAGTCTTGCTCTTTCGCCCAGGCTGGAGTGCAGTGGCGCGATCTCGCCTCACTGCAAGCTCCGCCTCCCGGGTTCACGCCATTCTCCTGCCTCAGCCTCCCGAGTAGCTGGGACTACAGGCGCCCACCACCACACCCGGCTAAAAAATTTTTTGTATTTTTAGTAGAGACAGGGTTTCACCGTGTTAGCCAGGATGGTCTCGATCTCCTGACCTCATGATCTGCCTGCCTCGGCCTCCTAAAGTGCTGGGATTACAGGTGTGAGCCATCGCTCTCGGCCATTAAGGGGATAAGTTTTAACAGTCCAGGTTCAGGGCTAGTGGAAGCTGAGGAATTGGAGGGAAAGGTAATTCAGCCAAAGGTGGATAGAGAAGAATAGAGGAGAGAGAACAGGAAATCTCTGGAGAGGAAAGAATCTGGGGCCCTAGAGCCTTGTTGTCCTTCCTCAACTGTTTGTTGGTCTCAGTTAATTTTGTGATAGAATCTTAGAGGGAGGCAATTTTCAAATCATGAATGCACTTTGAAACTTTGAAGTACCAAGTAAAGTAAGCCTCCCATTCACATTAATTTTAGGACCGTGGTCTTCTAGTTTTATTTTAAGAAAGACAAGTTTGGGGAACTCAAAAGACCCCAAGGATGGCCATTGAAGATCCAAATTAACTTTGGTGTACTCTACCCATTGATTTCAAAACGTACACAAGAGAGGACCTTAATTTTTTTTCTTATTTATTTTGATTTTTTAAAATAGAGATGAGCTCTTGCTTTGTTGCCCAGGATGGTTTCAAACTCATGAGCTCAGGCGATCCTTCCACCTCGGCCTCCCAAGGTGCTGGGATTACAGGCATGAGCCACCGACCATAAATTTTGAACATATAGCTGACGGGAGTCCCAGAAGAGGGCCTATATTGGATGCTTTGGAATTTTGGCATCCTGTTGTGCCTCTTATTAATTTCTCAACAGCAAAAGAAAAATTCTATAATCCCTGTGAGGAAATGGTAGGGGTTGGAGCGATTTGTTTTTTAACAGTGTGCCTAGCGTAGGATTTTTGTTTTTACTTGGTGGGCAGCCTGTGAGCTAATTGTCCATCCTGTCATTTTTCTTGAGACTGGTGCGCCACCTAATGACAATTTTGTTTATTCATGTACCCGTTTATCCTGACAACAGATAATTTCTCTTTGGGGAGACTGAAGTCTATCATTGAATGGTGACAACAGCCCAAACAGCTTCTAAAGGGTTGACCTATACCCACCTTTTTAGAAAGTAAAGTTTGCTCTTAAAAGACGTTCAGAAACAGAGGCAAGAAATCAAGCAACAAACTCAGTAAAAGTCTCTTCCGAAGGTAATCCTTCTTCAGGATCACTTCTGACACCAGATTATTCAACCTAAAAAAAAAGAAAAAAAAAGACATTAGAGAAATGTCCAAATGTGTTGAGTTTATTTGGGAATGAGAATGAGGATTGTAACCTGGGGTGCACTGGTGGACTGCCGTTCTGGAAATATTAGCTTAGCCAGATGTAGTAGGTTGAATGGTGGTCCCCACAAAGATATGTTTCTGTCCTAGTCCCCAGAAGCTGTGAATGTCAAGTTGTATGGAAAAAGGGTCTTTGCAGATGTAATTAAGCTAAGGATTTTTTTTTTTTTTTTTTTTTTTTTTTGAGACGGAGTCTCGCTCTGTAGCCCAGGCTGGAGTGCAGTGGCCGGATCTCAGCTCACTGCAAGCTCCGCCTCCTGGGTTCATGCCATTCTCCGGCCTCAGCCTCCCGAGTAGCTGGGACTACAGGCGCCCGCCATCTCGCCCGGCTATTTTTTGTATTTCTTAGTAGAGACGGGGTTTCACTGTGTTCGCCAGGATGGTCTCGATCTCCTGACCTCGTGATCCGCCCATCTCGGCCTCCCAAAGTGCTGGGATTACAGGCTTGAGCCACCGCGCCCGGCAGCTAAGGATATTGAAATGAGGAGATCCTCCTGGATGACCTAGGTGGGCCCTAAATTCAATGACAAGTGTCTTCCTAACAGGTACGCAGAAGAGAGAGTCAGAAGAGGAGAAGGCGATGTGAAGAAGGAGGCAGAGATTGGAGCAATGGGGCTACAAGCCAAGGAATGCTGACGAATGACCTACAGCTGCCAGAGCTTGAGGACTCAAGGAATGGATTTGCTCCTAGAGCCTTCAGAGGGAGTGTGGCCCTGTGTATTGATTTTGGAGTTTGGGCCTCCAGAACTGTGAAAGAATAATTTTCTGTTTTTTTTTTTTGAGACGGAGTCTCGCTCTGTCGCCCAGGCTGGAGTGCAGTGGCTGGATCTCAGCTCACTGCAAGCTCCGCCTCCCTGGTTTACACCATTCTCCTGCCTCAGCCTCCCGAGTAGCTGGGACTACAGGTGCCCGCCACCTCGCCTGGCTAGTTTTTTGTATTTTTTTTAGTAGAGACGGGGTTTCACCGTGTTAGCCAGGATGGTCTCGATCTCCTGACCTTCTCGGCCTCCCAAAGTGCTGAGATTACAGGCTTGAGCCACCGCGCCCGGCCCAATTTTCTGTTGTTTTAAGTTGCCAGCTTTGAGGACATTTGTTGTGGCAGCTACAGGAAGTTGAAATATGGATGGTCAACTTCAACATCAACAATGGTACATCAAATTGATGTTATATACTCTTGATAAGGTATTTAGAGAATAGCACTTCACCTCATCTAAACATCCATAACCATAGTCTAACTAACCATGATCTAAACCTTAACTAAATTCAACTTGAGGGACATTTTACAATATATCTGGTCAGTACTTCCCAAAATTGTGAAGGGCATCAAAAATTTGGAAAATCTCAGGAACTATCACAGACCAGAGGAGGCCAAGGAGGCATGAAGGAGACTAAATGTAATGTGATATTCTCGATGGAATCCTGGAACACAGAAAGGACACTTAGGGGAACGCTAATGAACTCCAAATAAAGTCTGCAGTTTCGTAAATAATAAGGTATGAAAATGGCTTCATTAGCTGTGACAAATGGACCATAATAATGAGATGTTCACACCAAGGGAAACTGACTATGCAGGGGATGGCAACTCTGTACTATCTTTGCAACTTTTATGTAAATTTAAAACTCTTCTAAAATAAAATTATTTAAAAGTAGCACTCAGGAAAGGATTAAGGAGTGGAAAAAAAAATGATCAACTTTCCATTTTCCTGGAGTGTTGCCATGAAAAGGCTGGAGAGAGGGTTTGCAAGGAGGAATTGGCAACCTCAGAGGCAGCTCCAGAGCCCACCTCTGTTCCGCAGAACTGGAACCCCGCGCAGTCCAGGGCTTAGAAAGCCTTTCCACCCCCTTGGACAACCCCAGCCCCACCTCACTGATACATCCTTTCTGGGTCAACAATCTCTGTCTTAGACCGCCGCCCCGTCCTCTCCAGAGGGGCTTATCAGAAACCAAGCGCATAGCGGCAGCGCCCCCGTGTGGCCGAAGAACTGAGGACAGGCACTCAGCTCCCCTTTCCCTTCCCCACCTGGTACCTCCCTAGGGTCCCCTTCGGATCTCCGCCGCTGAACAGGGCTCTGTGCACATGGGAGCGACCCCGTCCCGCGACAGCTGTTTTTTCCCAGTTAGTGGCGGTGGACTCTGACCTCAAGGCGGACGGAGGTCTGCAGGCCCTAAGACCTGGTTCCCGAGTCCGGGTGGACCCCACAAACTACTGTGCTCCCAGTACGCAGCCTCTCAGTGGTTTTGGAATGAGGCCTTGGACTCTCAGTGTTTTTGGACTCTCAGTGTTTTTGGAACGAGGCCTTGGAGTCCCTGAAATTTGGTCTGCTGCTTCCAGAGAGGAAGATCCCTCCTCCCCGGAATCCACTAGTTGAGTCTCCAGCCCTAGTACGGAGGGACCCGGGAAGGACGTGGCATGAGAGTTGGAGACTATATTGGGTTACAAGGATGTCTGGGATCAGACTAGGCTAAGCATTTGCCCCCAATCCATCGGGAACCCGAGGGCGGTTCCTCCGCCACTCCCCGGACCTCCAGGACCCAGGCATCTGAACCTACACCCTATTGGATCCTAGAGGGCGGCCCCTCCCCAGCCTTGAGAGTCCAGGATTCTGGCCCCACCCGAACACTGAGAGTCCAGGACCCTGGCATCCGACCTCTTCTTCCCATTTGCGACCTAAGCAGATAGGACCTGCTGTCTATATCCCTTAATCCTGGCCCTCTGCCATCTCCAATCCCTGATTAAAGGTCCTTGATTCTGGACTCAAATCTAATTTCTGGTCCTGTCGATTGTCCGTGACGGTCGCCCACCAGGAGAGGCTTCCCAGCGCCAAACATGCTGCAGCTGAGCGACAGCGGCGGATTTTGGCGCTTTGGCCCAGACTCTCTCCCCGAAGCGCCCGGGACTCCGCCCTGGAGGCTACTCAGGAATCTGTCTTCCTCTGCGGCAGGAGGGGGCGCAAGGGGATTTCTGCCACTGAGGCTGCACTCACCACCCTGGGTAAGCCTCTCCCCACCGCTCCCCTGTGGACCTCAAAAATCACATATTGGAAAAATACCGACCTGTCGGCCCCAGACTCAACTTTAAGAGGTGCTGGTCTCTAGATTCATTCAGACCCCGTTTTTTGAGCATCTACTTTTCGTCAGGCGCTATTCCAGGCGCTTGGGTCAAATCCAAACAGGCACAAATCATGGCCCTCAAATAATTTACGTTCAGTTGAAAGATATGGCCAATAAAAGTCACTGAAGTCAACTACAGGGGTGTCCGAAAATAAAGGATGATTAAGAGAAAAGCAAAGCACAGAAGATGAAAGGAGCCGGGGCAATTTTACGTTATTATTATCGGTGTGAGATTTCCCGAGAGGCGCCCTGCGAGGTGAGACCTGAAGCAGATGAAGGAGGGAGCCCTGGGTTACTGGGAGGAAGGGTGTTCTAGAATCACACTCTGCAGACGTGGAGCTCCGCCGGGGAAAGCACCCAGGCTGCGGCAGGAATGGGGCTGGGTAGGTTTCAGAAGGACTTCCTGAGGCGGGTTGCGGAGATCACGTTCCTGAGGCGGGTTGCGGAGATCACGGTTTGTGTGTCTCCTGACCACTTCCTACCAGTGCCTGGCACTTCATGAAACCCTTAGCTTGCCGCAGGGTGAGGGGCCTGGTGTGTGGAGGATGGCTGGGAGAGGAGGAGACTAAGGTGCGTCCCAGCCCCTACTGTGTCTCTGTACTTTTTCTTTCCTGGACCCAGAGTTGGAAATGTAAATGGTACTGATGTCTTCTGCAAATCCCAGAATCCTCGGAACTGGAAGAAATCTTGACATGGCAGGATGTAAAATTAAGGAATTTCTAAGCCCTAGAGGCTCTAAGACAATTTAAAGAAAGACTAATTATGAGAAAAAAAATTTAAATATGCCAATAATCTTTTATATTGATTACATGCTAAAATTATATTTTGGATATATTGGATTAAATAAAACATATTGTTAAAATTAATTTCACTGATTACTTTTTACTTTTTAAAATGTGGCTACTAGAAAATTAAAGATTACCAGGCCGGGCGCGGTGGCTCAAGCCTGTAATCCCAGCACTTTGGGAGGCCGAGATGGGCGGATCACGAGGTCAGGAGATCGAGACCATCCTGGCTAACACGGTGAAACCCCGTCTCTACTAAAAAATACAAAAAACTAGCCGGGCGAGGTGGCGGGCGCCTGTAGTCCCAGCTACTCGGGAGGCTGAGGCAGGAGAATGGCATAAACCCGGGAGGCGGAGCTTGCAGTGAGCTGAGATCCGGCCACTGTACTCCAGCCTGGGTGACAGAGCGAGACTCCGTCTCAAAAAAAAAAAAAAAAAAAAAAAAAAAAGAAAATTAAAGATTACCGATGTGGCTCACATTTGTGACTCAGATTATAGCCTATTGGGTAGCACTATTTTAGAAGGCTAGCAACTTTAGCTCATAGGTTTATATCTATGATTTATATCAAGTGAGTTTTTGGTTACGGTGTTACTTCTTTTTCTTGTCATTTTTTTTCCAGCACCATTTGTTGAAAACACTATCCTTTCCCCTTGAAGCATGTTTTAGAGACATACATGTGTGGTTTTATTCATGAACCCTTTATTCTATTCCACTGATTCATGGCTATCCTTATGCCAATAACACAGCTTTGATTCCTGGAGCTTTATAGTAAGTCTTGTAATCAGGTAGTGTGTATTTTCCAAGTTTCTTCTTTGTAAAAATTATTGTGGCTATTCAAAGTCCTTCAGATTTCCATATAAATTGAAAAATCAGCTTGGTAATTTCTTTTTTAAAAAAGCCTGCCAGGATTTATTTTTATTTTTTATTTTTTTTAACTTTTAGGGTTAGGCCTGCCAGGATTTTGATTGCAATTGCCTTTAATCTGCAGGTCAATTGTGGGAGACTTGGTACCTCAACAACATGAATATTCCAATCTTTGAATATTATTTGAATAGTATTTGAATAGTATTTCTCCCCACTTAACTTACGTCTTCCGTATTTCTTTTTGGGGAGATGGGGTTGTTTTGTTTTTTAGTTTTTAAAAAATTTCAATAGGTTTTTGAGGGAACAGGTGGTGTTTGGTTACATGAATAAGTTCTTTAGTGTTGATTTCTGAGATTTTGGTGCACCCATCACTTGAGCAGCATACAATGTACCCAATGTGTAGTCTTTTATCTCTCACCCCCCTTCCCCTGAGTCCTCAAAGTCCATTTTATCATTCTTATGCCTTTGCATCCTCATAGCTTAGCTCCCATTTATGAGTGAGGACATATCATGTTTGGTTTTCCATTCCTGAGTTACTTCACTTAGAATAATAGTCTCCATTTCCATCCAGGTTGCTGCGAATGCCATTATTTCATTCCTTTTTATGGCTCAGTAGTATTCCATGGTGTATATATATATGCATCATTTTCTTTATCTTCTCGATGACTGATGGGCATTTGGACTGGTTCCATATTTTTGCAATTGCAAATTGTGCTGTTATTAACGTGTGTATGCTGGTATCTTCTTTGTATAATGACTTCTTTTCCTCTGGGTAGATATCCAATGGTGGGACTGATGGATCAAACAGTAGATCTACTTTTAGTTATTTAAGGAATCTCCATACTGTTTTCCATAGTTGTTATACTAGTTTACATTCTCACCAGCAGTGTAAAAGTGTTGCCTTTTCATCACATCCATGCCAACATCTATTATTTTTTGACATTTTGATTATGGTCATTCTTGCAGGAGTAAGGTGTTATTGCATTGTGGTTTTGATTTGCATTTCCCTGATCATTAGTGATGTTGAGCATTTTTTTCATATGTTTGTTGGCCATTTGTGTATTTCTTCTGAGAATTTTTTATTCATGTCCTTAGTGCATTTTTTGATGGGATTGTTTGTTTTGTTCTTGCTGATTTGTTTGAATTCTTTGCAGATTCTGGATATTAATCTTTTGTCAAATGTGTAGATTGTGAAGATTTTTCTCCCACTCTATGGGTTGTCTGTTTACTCTGCTGATTATTTCTTTGCTGTGCAGAGGCTTTTAGTTTAATTAAGTCCCATCTATTTATCTTTGTTTTTGTTGCGTTTGCTTTTGGGTTCCTGGTCACGAAGTCTTTGCCTAAGCCAATATCTAGAAGGGTTTTTTTTTTTTTATGTTGTCTTTTAACATTTTTACCGTTTCATGTCTTAGATTTAAATCTTTGATCCATCTTGAATTGCTTTTTGTATAGGGTGAGTGAAGAGTATCCACTTTCATTCTTCTATATGTGGCTTGCCTATTAATCCAGGACCATTTGTTGAATAGGGTGTCCTTTCCTCAGTTTATGTTTTTGTTCGCTTTGTTGAAGTTCGGTTGACTGTAAGTATTTGGCTTTATATCTGGGTTCTCTATTCTGTTCCATTGGTCTATATGCCTATTTTTATACCAGTACCATGCTGTTTTGGTGACTGTGGCCTTATAGTATAGTTTGAAGTTGAGTAATGTAATGCCTACTGATTTGTTCTTTTTGGTTAGTCTTACTTTGGATATGCAGGGTCTTTTTTTTTGTTCCATATGAATTTTAGGATTATTTTTTCCAGTTCTGTGAAGAATGATGGTGTTATTTTGATGAAAATTGCGTTGAATTTGTAGATTGCTTTTGGCAGTATGGCCATTTTCACAATATTGATTCTACCCATCCATGAGCATGGGATGTGTTTCCATTTGTCTGTGTCATCTATAATTACTTTCAGCAGTGTTTTGTAGTTTTCCTTGTAGAGGTCTTTCATGTGCCTGGTTAAGTATATTCACAAATATTTTATTTTTGTTGTAGCTAAAGTAAAAGGGGTTGAGTTCTTGATTTGATTCTCAGCTTGGTGGCTATTGGTGAGCAGAACTACTGATTTTTGTACATTAAATTTGTATCCTGAAACTTTGCTGAATTCATTCACCTGTTCGAGGAGGATTTTGGATGAGTCCTTAGGGTTTTCTAGGTATACAATCATGTCATCAGCAAACAATGACAGTTTGACTTCCTCATTACCAATTTAGATGCCCTTTATTTCTTTTTCTTGTCTGATTGCTCTGGCTAGGACTTTCAGTGCTATGTTGAATAGAAGTGGTGAAAGTGGGAATCCTTGACTTGTCCCAGTTCTCAGCAGGAATGTTTTCAACTTTTCCCTGTTCAGTATAATGTTGGCTGTGGATTTGTCATAGACGCCTTTTATTTCTTTTTTCTTTTTTTTTTTGAGACGGAGTCTCGCTCTGTCGCCCAGGCTGGAATGCAGTGGCCGGATCTCAGCTCACTGCAAGCTCCGCCTTCCAGGTTTACGCCATTCTCCTGCCTCAGCCTCCCAAGTAGCTGGGACTACAGGCGCCCGCCACCTCGCCCGGCTAGTTTTTTTTGTATTTTTTTAGTAGAGACAGGGTTTCACCGTGTTAGCCAGGATGGTCTCGATCTCCTGACCTCGTGATCTGCCTGTCTCGGCCTCCCAAAGTGCTGGGATTACAGGCTTGAGCCACTGCGCCCAGCCGATGCCTTTTATTTCAAGATATGTCCCTTCTATGCTGATTTTGCTAAGGGTTTTAATACAAAGGGATGCTGAATTTTGTGAAATGACTTTTCTGCATCTATTGAGATTATCGTGTGATTTTTGTTTTTAATTCTGTTTATGTGGTGTATTACATTTATTGACTTGCATATGTTAAACCATGCCTGCATCTCTGGTAGGAAACCCACTTGATCGTGGTGGATTATCATTTTGATATGCTGTTGGATTCTGTTAGCTAGTATGTTTTTTTTTTTTTTCGAGACAGAGTTTCGCTCTTGTTGCCCAGGCTGGAGTGCAGTGGCACAATGTCGGCTCACTGCAACCTCTGCCTCCCGGGCTCAAGTGATTCTCCTGCCTCAGCCTCCCGAGTAGCTGGGACTACAGGCATGCACCACCACACCCAGCTAATTTTGTATTTTTAGTAGAGATGGGGTTTCTCCATGTTGGTCAGGCTGGTCTCAAACTCCCGACCTCAGGTGATCCACCCACCTCGGCCTCCCAAAGTGCTAGGATTACAGGTATGAGCCACTGCGCCTGGCCACTAGTTTCTTTTGAGGATTTTTGCGTCTATGCTTATTAGGTATATTGGCCTGTAGTTTTGTTTTTTTTCATTTTGTCCTTTCCTGGTTTTGGTATTAGGATGATATTGGCTTCACAGAATGATTTAGAGAGGATTCCTTCTTTCTCTAGCTTTTGGAATAGTGTCAATGGCATTGGTACCATTTTTTTGAATGTCTGATAGAATTCCGCTGTGGGCTAATTTTTTTGTATTTTTGGTACAGACGGGGTTTCTGCATGTTGGTCAGGCTGGTCTTGAACTCCCGACCTCAGGTGATCTGCCCGCCTAGGCCTCCCAGATTGCTAGGATTACAGGCGTGAGCCACCGCGCCCAGCTGGTAACTTCTTAAATTACGGTTTCAATCTCACTGCTTGTTATTGGTCTGTTCAGGGTTTCCATTTCTTCCTGGTTTAATCTAGGACGGTTGTATATTTCCAGGAATTTATCCATGTTCTCTACGTTTTCTAGTTTATGTGTATAAAGGTGTTCATAGCAGCCTTGAGTGATCTTTTATATTTCTGTGATATTGGTTGTAATATCTTCAGTTTTGTTTCTAATTGAGCTTATTTGGATCTTCTTCCTTTTTTTGTTGGTTAATCTTACTAATTGTCTATCAATTCAATTTATCTTTTCAAACAACCAGCTTTTTGTTTCATTTATCTTTTGTAATTTTTTGTTTCAATTTCATTTAGTTTTACTCTGATCACGTTATTTTTGTTTTTCTTCTGCACACTTGGGTTTGGTTTGTTCTTGTTTCTCTACTTTCTGGAGGTGTGACCCTAGACTGTCTATTTGTGCTCTTTCAGACTTTTTGATGTAGGCATTTAATGCTTTCCTCTTAGCACTGCTTTTTCTGTATCCCAGAGGTTTTGATAGGTTCCATCACTATTATCGTTTAGTTCAAGGAATTTTTTTTTTTTTTTTTTTTTTCAGACAGAGTCTTGCTCTGTCACACAGGCTAGAGTGCAGTGACACCATCTTGCTTCACTGCAACCTCCGCCTCCTGGGTTCAAGCAAAGTAATTCTCCTGTCTCAGTCTCCTGAGTAACTGGGACTACAGGTACCTGCCACCATGCCAAGCTAATTTTTGTATTTTTAGTATAGATGGGGTTTCACCGTATTGATCAGGCTGGTCTCAAATCCCTGACCTCAGATGATCCACCCACCTCGGCCTCCCAAAGTGTGGGGATTACAGGCTTGAGCCACCACACAGGCCAGTTCAAGGAATTTTTCCATTTCCATCTTGATTGTATTGTTGACCCGTTGGTCATTCAGGAGCAGGTTATTTAATTTCCACATGTGTACATGGTTTTGAGGGCTCCTTTTGGTGTTGATTTCCAATTTTATTCCACTGTGGTCTGAGAGAGTACCTGACATAATTTCAATGTTCTCATATTTGTTGAGACTTGTTTTGTGGCCTATCATATGATCTGTCTTGGAGAGCATTTCATGTGCTAATGCATAGAACATAGATACTGCACTTGTTGGGTAGAATGTTCTGTAAATATCTGTTAAATCCATTTGTTCTAGGAGAGAGTTTAAGTCCATTGCTTCTTTGTAGACTTTCTATCTTGATGACCTTTCTAGTGCTGTCAGTAGAGTATTAATGTCCCCCACTATTGTTGTGTTGCCACTGATCTCATTTCTTAAGTCTAGTAGTAATTGTTTTATAAATTTGGGAGCTCCAGTATTAGGTGCACATATATTTAGGATTGTGATATTTTCCTGTTGGACTAGTCCTTTTGTCATTATATAATGCCCCTCTTTGTTTTTTTAAACTGTTGTTGCTTTAAAGTCTATTTTTACTGATACAAGAATAGCTACTCCTGTTTGCTTTTGGTGTCCATTTGCATGGAACATCTTTTCCCATCACTTTATCTTAAGTTTACATGTGTCCTCATGTGTTAGGTGAGTCTCTTGAAGACAGCAGATAGTTAGTCGGTGAATTCTTATCCATTTTGCAATTCTGTATATGTGGAGCATTTAGGCCATTTACATTCAGTGTTAGTATTGAGATGTGAGGTACTATTCTACTCATTGTGCTAATTGTTGCCTAAATACCTTTTTTTTTTTCTTCATAGTGTGATTGTTTTATAGGCCCTGTGAGATTTATGCTTTAAGGAGGTCACATTGGTGTATTTCAAGGTTTTGTTTCAAGATTTAGAACTTCTTTTAGCAGTTCTTATAGTGCTGGCTTGATAGTGGCAAATTCTCTCAGCATTTTTTTGTATTATCTTTCTGCTGGGCACAGTGACTCACGCCTGTAATCCCAGCACTTTGGGAGGCCGAGGTGGGCGGATCATGAGGTCAGGAGGTCGAGAGCATCCTGGCTAACATGGTGAAACCCCATCTCTACTAAATACACAAAAAAGTTAGCTGGGCGTGGTGGTGGGCGCCTGTGGTCCCAGCTTCTTGGGAAGCAAGGCAGGAGAATGGCGTGAACCCAGGAGGTGGAGCTTGCAGTGAGCCAAGATTGTGCCACTGCACCCAAGCCTGGGTGACAGAGTGAGACTCCGTCAAAAAAAAAAAAAGAAAAAAGAAAAATACTTTATCTTTCCTTCATGTACTTTTCCTTCATTACTTTTACTGTATACAAAATTCTGGTTTGATAATTATTTTGTTTAAGTGTCTAAAGATTGGGCCCCAATCCCTTCTAGCTTGTAGGGTTTCTGCTGATAAATCTGCTGTTAATGTGACAGGTTTTCCTTTACAGGTTACTTGATGCTTTTGCCTCACAATTCTTAAGATTCTTTCCTTCATCTTCACCCTAGATAACCTGATGACTATGTGCCTAGGTGAGAATCTTTTTGAGATGAGATGAGATGAATTTCCTGGGTGTTCTTTGAGCTTCTTGTATTTGGATATCTAGATCTCTAGCAAGGCCAGGGAAGTTTTCCTCGATTATTCCCTCAAATAAAATTTTCAAACTTTCAGATTTCTCTTCTTCCTCAGGAACACCAATTATTCTTAAGTTTGGTCATTTAACATCATCCCAAACTTCTTGGAGGCTTTGTTCCTTTGATTCTTTTTTCTTTGTTTTTGTCAGAGTTAATTTGAAAGCCTTGTCTTGGAACTCTGGTTCTTTCTTCTAGTTGTTTGATTCTATTTTTGAAATCTGCCAGTGTATTTTGCATTTCTCTAAGTGTGTCCTTCATTTCCAGAAGTTGTGATTGTCTTTTATTTATGATATCTATTTCTCTGAAGATTTTTCATCTATATTCTGTTTTATTAAAAAAATTCTTTTAGTTAGTTTTCACCTTTCTGTGGTGCCTCTTTTTTTTTTTTTTTTTTTGAGACGGAGTCTCGCTGTGTCGCCCAGGCTGGAGTGCAGTGGCCGGATCTCAGCTCACTGCAAGCTCCGCCTCCCGGGTTCACGCCATTCTCCGGCCTCAGCCTCCCGAGTAGCTGGGACTACAGGCGCCCGCCACCTCGCCCAGCTAGTTTTTTGTATTTCTTAATAGAGACGGGGTTTCACCGTGTTAGCCAGGATGGTCTCGATCTCCTGACCTCGTGATCCGCCCGTCTCGGCCTCCCAAAGTGCTGGGATTACAGGCTTGAGCCACCGCGCCCGGCCTGTGGTGCCTCTTTAAGTAGCTTAATAATTGGCCTTCTGAATTCTTTTTCTGGCGATTCAGAGATATCCTCTTGGTTTGGGTCCATTGCTGGTGAACTGGTGTGATCTTTTCGGGTGACAAATAACTTTGCTTTGTCCTATTACCAGAATTGTTTTTCTGGTTCCTTCTCACTTGGGTAGACTATGTCAGAGGAAAGATCTGGGACTCAAAGGCTCCTGTTCAGATTCTTTTGTCCCATGGGGTGATCTCTTGATGTGGTGCTCTCCCTCTTCCCCTTGGGATGGGGCTTCCTGAGAGTTGGACTGCAATTATCATTATTGTTCTTCTGAGTCTAACCACCCAGCAAAGCTACTGGTCTCCAGGCTGATAATGGGGAGTGTCTTCAGAGTCCTGTGATGTGATCCATCTTCAGGTCTCTTAGCCATGGATACCAGCACCTGCTCTGGTGGAGGTAGCAGGGAAGTGAAGTGGAATCTCTGAGAATCCTTGGTTTCAGTTTTGTTTAGTATGCTGATTTTCTCAAATGCTGGTCATACGCAGACTCTTCTTGGATGGGACTTGCTGTCATCATTGTGTGGGATGAGAGGCTGGTTCTCAGGCCAATGGAGTTATGGAGTGAGATTATGGCTGCCTCTGCTGCTTCATACAGGTCACCATGGAGGTGGGTGAAAGCCTGTAGTGACAGGCCCCACCCAGCTCCCATCTTGCCCCAGGCTATAAGCTTCCCTAGTGAGAAAGCAAGCAGGGCTTTCAGGTCTCACCCCTCCCTGCCTGCCATGGCTTCTGTGCTCACATCTGCCCTTTTTGTTCACCCCTTCCGCCCTTGATATTGCCTGGAAAATTCACACTTGGTCAAAATTATTATAAAGTTTCACTGGAAACCTCCTTCTCCCTGTGGCCCTTCCCCAATTCCACTGTCTGCCCTCCCAAGGGATTGCTGTGAGATATAGTCAGAAATGACTTCCCCGGGCTTCCTTGGGCCCAGGAGTGCCTACAGGGCTCTTCCCACTGCTTCTTCTACTTTTATATATCGCTCGACTCTCTACATTTGTTTCAGCTCTAGGTAAGGTTAAATACTTCTCCCCTGATCCAGACTTTCAGGTTCCCCAGTGAGGATGTGTGTTTGGAGGCAGACTTTCCCTCTCTCACCCTTTGGGAACTCACAGTTTTTCAGCTGTCTCACAGAGTTTGCAGCAGCAAGTCACTTATTTCAAAGGGTCTGTGAATTCTGTTGGTTTCCCTGATATGATCCTGTGGTGGTTCTTGAACCAAAAGTTCACGATGTGAGTCTCCACATGCTGTTCTGTCCACCCCAGGGAAGAGCTGCAGTCAGTCCTGCCTCTTATCTTCCATTTTTCTCCAGATCTGTTTGTTTACTTCTTACTATTAGTGAAAATCTAGGGGAGCAAACATCACTGAAGTAATATGGTAAGCAGAAGAATGGGCTCCCAAAATGTCCATATCCTAAGCCTTGGAGCCTATGAAAATGTTCCCTAATATGGCAAACAGGACTTTTCCACTCACTCTGCAGGGCCAGACCTACAAGTCCTTCTGGTCTCAATTGCAAAGTCAGTGAAAATATCTTTGGAATATCTAAAAGCTAAACATCAGAATAGGGCTAATTCAAATCAAAATTGTGTGCTGTTCTAAATATATATCTTTACCCTCCTTTTTAAAAAAAGTATCTTTTCATTTCAGATGACATTGAAGACTAATTTACATTCTTAATGTGCTTTATGGTCAATGACTAGAAAGTTGAAACTGAAATGAGTCACTTTAAAATTTTCATGTTTTATTCGATTCTGTTCAAATTTGAATCACCTACTAGTTTATGTAACCAAGTTATTCATGAGGTAAGTTGCAGCTTAAAAAAAGATCAATCACAAAGATAATCATTTCAAGAGTATACAAAATCACAATGCCCACTTCATATTCAAAGTTTATACCTCTAAGTATACAACTTTAGTTATTATTATTGTTATTATCATCATTATTATTGTTTGAGACAGGGTCTCACTCTATTACCCAGGCTGGAGTACAGGGGTTGTGGCATGGTCATGGCTCACTGCAGCCTGAGCTCTTGGATTTAGGTGGTCCTCCCACCTCAGCCTCCTGAGTAGCTGGAACTAAAGGCATGTGCCACCAAGTCTGGCTAATTTTCTTGTATTTTGGTAGACAAAGGGTTCTGTCAGGTACTCAGAACTCCTGGTCTGGAACTGCTGGGCTCAAGGGATCTGCCCACTTTGGCCTCTCAAAGTGCTGGGATTACAGGCATGAGCCACTGCACCTGGCCATCTTTAAGTGTTAACTGCTGCTTATGATGCAATTTGAAAGCAAACACTTTTTGTACTTTTAAATCAAATTGTGTTGGGAAATAAAAGGCAAAAATATTGGCAAAATTTGTTTTTGTTAACAGAAGATGATGCAATAAGGAATCCAAATGAAATGTAGGACCAGTGTTTACAATTTCTAAAAAAAGTGTAGTTTTCAACTGTATCCTCATAGCTAGCTAGCGGTTTTTAAACACATGTACAGCCTGCCAACAGTTCTCTAAAACATGTATATGCTACATTAAAAGATCTCTGCTTAAACATCAACGGTATTTCAATAGGTCTTACTGAAGTGGGACTTTCACGATACTTTAAAAAGCCAGTGGTTTAAAAAGTGAGTATGGTAGGGCTACAGTAACAACATTACTATTAATAAAAGTTACAGAAGAGATTATTGCTGTACTTTTCCTCATAAACACCATCAAATTGTGTTGCAGTTACAAAAAGTACGACCATGTTACTTTTTCTCTTACCAAATTTCATTGTCTCCCATGTCTGTAAAGTTTTGATTCAGCAGAAGATAATTCTTACACTCTTCTGTAAGAAGTCAAAGTATTTAAATGTGTAACTTCATACTATATTACCATGTTTTGCCTTTTCTGTTTCCACAAAACATATATATATATATATATATATCTTTTTTCAAAAATGAAACCAGATGTCCACATTTTAAAGAAACCCTGCATAGGTTTGGACAATGAGAAGAAAAAATTTTAAAAAGCCTACAAAAATACTTCAGAGCTAAAAAAGATTTTCATATGGCAGGAAGTGATCTCCTGCTAGTCCAGAGTTCAAAAACACTCTAATGAAGTTCATTTATATATATTTTGTTTGCTTTTCATGGAATACTACATTTATTGAGGTGAAATCACCTTTTTATAGTTCTTTAAGTCAACAAGTGTACCCAAGTGTTTTTCAATACATTTATTAAAAATAGACCAAGTTGAATGTGCCAAAGGGATCCCATTCAGTTGGGTTTCTAGAGTCATCAGGAAGAACATTAGAGAGGATTTCCTTGGTTGGTTTCCATAGCTTGATAGACCAAAAAACAAACAAACAAAAACTACCACAACAACAAAGAGCAAAATTTTTGTCCATATGGAAAAGGCTTATTCTTTTTTTGTCTTTTCTGACTTGATATCTGCCAAGGGAACACACTTAGGAACATATTTAGATGTACAAGATTCTGCCATCCTGAACTCACTGAGTTCAAATGGCCTGCCTGTATGTAGCCCCTTTGACTGGTCTGCAGCCATTCCTGTTGGTGTAGATGCCACAGGGCAATGTTTCTTTACGAATATCCCTTTCTACTCTTCTTTTCTGTATTTTGTTTTGTTTTGTTTTTTGTTTGTTTTTTTCTTTTTTTTTTTTTTTTTTTTTTTTTTTTTTTTTTTTTTTTTTTTTTTTGAGACTGAGTCTGGCTCTGTCGCCCAGGCTGGAGTGCGGTGGCCGGATCTCAGCTCACTGCAAGCTCCGCCTCCCGGGTTCACGCCATTCTCCTGCCTCAGCCTCCCGAGTAGCTGGGACCACAGGCGCCCGCCACTTCGCCCGGCTAGTTTTTTGTATTTTTTAGTAGAGACGGGGTTTCACCGTGTTAGCCAGGATGGTCTCGATCTCCTGACCTCGTGATCCGCCCGTCTCGGCCTCCCAAAGTGCTGGGATTACAGGCTTGAGCCACCGCGCCCGGCCTGTTTGTTTTTTTCAATGGTGTCTTTGGAGTTTGGGGTATGTTTGAAAATTTACTGAATTGCAGAATAGGAGCTGCATGCTTGAAATTTCCAGTCACCTACTGACAACTAAGGCTTTGTGTCCTGAAGCCACTAGATTTTCAGCTGTGGGAGCACTCTGTGAAATTACTGCATGGTCTATTCGAAAATGTTCTGGTTTCCACCCTCTTCCTTGGCCTTCTCCTCAGGTCTCTGGTAGAGACTCTGCTCCAAGTCCCTACTGCAGGCCTGCAGAGCTCCGCCTTCCGAAGCTCCACTTGTGCGTTCAGCCTCAGTTATTCCGGCGTGAGAATAGCTCTATCTCAAGTCTTCTTTGCTTTAGTGTTACTGGAGTCTTTGCTCTGCCCTTTAGTGGTTCTCTCTTCTCAAGCTTGATCTCTACTTTGGTCTTCTTCATTGTCACAGTATCTACTAGAACTTTTATTTAAATTCGGTCTTCCATTTTCTGCTGAAGATTAAATTGTTAATCCTTAATCCGCCGAGATGGGCGGATCCCTTGAGCTCAGGAGTTGGAGACCAGCCTGGACAACACGGGGAAAACCCGTCCCTACCAAAAATACAAAAAAAAAAAAAAAAAAAAAAAAAAAGCAGCCGGGTGAGGTGGCGCATGCCTGTGTTTCTAGCCACTCGGGAGGCTGAGGCACGAGAATCTGTTGAACCAGGGAAGCGGTGGCTGCAGTGAGCCGAGATCGCACCACTGCACGCCAGCCTGGGCGACAGATCGTCCTTGTTCCTTGGTTTCAAGGGTTTTTTTCTCACACCGCTTCCTGGTTGTTCTCCAGTAGGACTAGGTTTCTCTCCATACCTCGCAAGCGGGTCCACGAGATCTTCATTAGTGAGCGCGATTACCTCAAGATCAGCTTTATCTTTTGGTCTGGGTTGATCTGTTTTCTTTGTGGCTTTCCTGCTCCGGGAGGCCCGGCTCCGAAGCCAGGACCAGGGTGCACTCGCAGCTGCGAGTTCCTCGAGCTGGGGGAGGCGGGGCCCTCGCTGTCGGCGCCCGGGCGGGTAGAGGTAGCGCCCAGTGCTGCAGGCGGAGCTGTGCGTCCTGGTCTGCGCGCTGCTCCGGGCCGGGAGCCTCACTTTAATGGCGACCAACTCACTCTTCAACTTGTCCTTCGTCAGTTCCCAGGAGCCTTCCAGGAACGCTGGCATCACCAGGAGCTGCAAGTCCCACTCCCCGCAGCCTTCACAGCCGCCGGTCCCGCCCGAGCTCGCCCCGGCCTCGCGGCTCCCGCCCCTGAGAAGCGCCGCGGAGCAGGGCAAAAACTCTGGAACACAAAGCCAAGCCAGACCCGACACAAAAGCCCCGGGGCTGAACCACGGACACCGGTGGCCAAGCCGGAAGCCCGCACCAACCCCAGCCCACACACTACAGGCCACTTATTTTATTTTACTCTTTTTAAAATGTTGATTTCTGGTCTGCGCAGTTTACCTCGGTGTGACTCAGGAAGGACACTGGAAGTCCACTGATCTGGCCAGGACAGAACCACATGTATGTTTAGGAAAAGTGGCCTTATTTTTCCAACCCTAGGGGCTCACGGGATGCCCTTAGAACAGACTGACTACAGCAATTCCCAGTTAAGGCAGAAGGTTGACATGACATCAGTGTTTTAGGATTAAGTTCTCAGGAAGGGCAGAAAAGTGGGAAGCCCGTGCTTTTCCATGTTAATCAGTTGGTTCCATAAACATCATTTCATTTATGTTTTTGTGTTTTTTATTAATAATTCCTTTGGGCTTCACTGGGAGAGATGAGTGTGACTGCGGAGCTCCGTTTTGTAAAGCATGGGGTGGCTAAGAAAGGGAAGTAACTGGCCCCAGAATCTCACAGTCACCCAGTGACCTTCAGCCCAAGAATCTGATGGCCACGCCTTCACTCCAAGGGAAAGGAGGCCATCCAGAGAGAAGAGAATTACAAGAATAAGAGTGCAGAGAGTGTCCCAAACACAGTCCTGAGATTCATAGAGAAGTACAGGAGGAAGCAAGTGTCCAAGTATCCAGAGTCCTATGAGGTATGGATTTCAGTCCTCAAGGATACCCTCTCCCATCTGCCATGTCTTCTGTGGACGAGCGTGGCTGTGGTTCCCTTCCCATTCCCTCAGGGCAGTGTGCTGTAGGTTTCCACGTGAGGACCAGTACTCCTTGCCTCTCCTCTCCCTCTCCAGTTTGCTGCAAATGCAAGGGACCCCATACTCGCCTTTGCCCCACCCCTTGCCTCTCCTGGGGACATTCTTCCTGCTCAGTGGTGGGCCTTGTGAGGACTTGCAGGACAGCCTGAGTGGGAGCTACTGCAAGGGCTCAAGGAGTTCCCGGAACCCCTCTGCACTCACTCACCTCCCCACCAAGCCCCCTGCATTCTTCCTGCACCGAGCTCCAGGTGTTAACAGCTCCTGGGCAGGGTAGTGGGTTCCAGGCAGCCCAGGCTGAATGGAGCTTGGGAGCTGAGGTCCTCTGCTGGGGATTCACTGTTCCAAGAGGACAGGGTTCTGAGTTTATGGGGGAAGGACTGGATAGGAACTAGGAGACCAGTTATAGGCCTCTTGCCATCAATCCTGGGACCAGTTAATTGATCTGTGTTCAGTTCANGCATCTGGGGGTGTGGAATTGGGAGGGAAAGCTGGGGCCCCACAGTGTGAGGAAGGAGGCACATGGTCAAACCAGACTGGCCAGAGTCCTCAGTATTTAGGAATCTTGAAATAGTACATCTCTAAATACTAAATACTGAGCTGGGATGGAATCCCTGTGCTGGAGGCTAGTGGTTCAAACTCTTTTTCCGCTTGAGGTTCGGTCAGGTTAGGCTGCGGTTTCTCGTCTGCAGGCACAGGTGACTGACTGCCTTCAGCATGGGCCCATGTGTCCATCTCTCCTCCTGACCCTGTCTCATTACAGGAGAGGGAACCGGGTGCTAGAGGGTGGGGAATCCAGGAAGTCAGAGGGGTCGCACCTGGATGAAGCATTTTGAAAACACAAGTCCCAGGGCTGATTATTGATTTTACTACATGCAGCCTGTTTTTATTAATGAAGTTTCTTTTTTTTCCCCTTAACTTCCAATGGTACACTATAATGTACATCAACGTCCTTAAAACGTATGTAGTCCTCCTCACCTAGTAACTATACTGATCCTTAAGTATCCATTCTCTAGTCAAGGGTTATACCTGTTTCTCCTACCCCCCACCAGTGCTGGGTCTGGTGCATCCCTCCCGTAGCATCACCTCCCCCTAAACAAGCACCTTTCCCTATAATTTCTTCCTTTTTCTCTCTGCCTTCCTATCATGTTTGCACTCACTGTGAAGTAAGGAAATGCTTTCCAACGCTGTTTTTCCTTCTTACCCTTAGGAGATTTCTCCCTCTGCGCTGAGGATCTCACTGTGCATGTTCAGCCCTGGATCGTGGTGGACTCTGGTGGCCACTGGAGTCCTTGGAGCTGCCTCCCTCTGGCTGTGCTGGGTGAGTGCTCTTTTATCTTCTCTTTCTCCACTGATAAAAACAAATCTGAGAACATGTTCAGAATAACACTTCCAGAAATGATGGTGTTGAAGGGGATAAGGAGCAGAGGAAGGAACTCCGCTCCCTTGGGTGAATTTGGAGACAATTTATTACATTAATCTCTGGACAGAAGCCAAGACAGAGTCTAGAGTAAGCCAGGCTGCTCAAGTCAAAGGTCCGAAGACCTCCTCTTGTCCCTCCCCACATTTCAGTAGACTCAATGCCAAGGGCTTGTCCTGGGGGCAGGTGGCCTGAGCCACAGTAAGTCCCTGAGATCCTGGACCACTGCGTGGAACCCTGTTCTCCACATGAGGCAGGGTCAAGGTGCTACCTGCTTCCCTTTCATTTCCCCTGTTCCAAAACATGGTCTCCCCTCTACTCCCTCTCAATCCTTCCTAGCCACCAGCTTCCTGGCAAACAACCACACAGAAGCCTTTTCGTTCATATGTTGTTCTTTATCTTTATGTTTCTTGATAATATACATTTATGCCACTTCAAATATTTCCATTTTAGATATTATGTATTGACTTTTCAATATCCCTTCATCCATAGTACCTTCCCCAGCACAGACATTTTCATCCTCCTCGTGTAGGCAGGTGGAGATTTTGAGTGCACTGAGAGCCAGAGTTAAAATTATTGACTTATGTGAATGCTACTCAGACCTGAGCCACATGTTAAACTCTCTTAGTTTTTCTTTCCATACATGTTGAAGTTTTCAAGATTTGATAATTGCCTGGTATTCTCATTTTCTTACTTTCCATGAACCTTAATAAATGAATTCACCAACTGTCCCTTAGATGAGTAAATGTCTTCTCAATACGTTTAAACTTATGGTGGCTGTTGTCAAGGTCATCTTCTTGGAGATGGCTTCCCTTCTGCCGTCCACCAACCCAGGTGACCCTCTTCCTTTCTGGTCCTGTTGCCCTTTCACCTTTTCATGGGTTGATGTTTGATTTCATACATCCCATGTCTTGGTATTTTTTGTTCTTGTTGTTCTTGTTGTTGGTTATTGCTGGTTTTTTGTTTTTTGTTTTTGTATATTCCTTCCTCTTCTTTTGATATGTTCCCTCCTTCAATTTTGTTATCCTTCGACTTTGCTCTCAGGATAAAATTTTTCATGCCTTGCAATGTCTGAATTTCTCCCTATTTTACAGGGCTGGATTCGAGAGTCGAGGTCACCCCCAGCAGGAACAACTGGGGCCACTGGAGGATCCCCAAGGACACAAGTTGCCGTTTTCATGCAGGAAGAATCTGAATCGTTTCCATCCAGTTTCCCCGACATGCAGCAGAATACAACACAAGGGGCTGCAGTCTTCTCTGACTCTTAGGACCCTTACAAGATCCTGTTCTGTCCAAATCAGGGTGATTTGCACAAGCATCCTTAGGGCTCTGGACCTTAGTTTCTTTCCCTGGTTGATTGATTGATCATATAGATGTCCTGACTCACATAGCTGAAAATCAGATGTGGTGAAAGTGCACTGAGACCAGAAACAATGTTATCATCTTCAAATGCATGCCCAGAGAACACTGAATAAATTTTTAAAAGACCTGACCTCAGCTGGCATTTCTGTTCCTTTCTAAACTATGGGACTGATCAAAAGAGAGAGGTGAGGTGGGGTGAGTGTGGGTCCTGGCCAGGAGAATGAAGGAGGGAGGAGGGAAAGGCTGTGAGAAGTGGAAAGAGGGGTACAAAGGTTGCAGGATGGTGTCACTTCAGGGAAGGGCCTGGGATTCCTAGTAAGTATGGAGGAGAGGTGGCACCTGGGATTACCTTTGGAAGCCCATGTAGCTGATCCCACACCTTGCTCCTCCTCCTGCCTGGACGTCTACGCCACTGTGACTAGATGCACAGTAGAATGGAACCAGCACCTGATTCTCAGACTGGTATCATCATCTACCCCCGATTATTTTTTTCATTCCTTTCCTCCCCATTTCCCCACACCAACAACCAAACCCATTGCTCCATTCTTCCAATATAACTCTATATCAGGGCACCACTGAGTTCAACGCAATGTCTCACAATTTCTGTGTTCTCCCTCTCCCAAAGTGCATGATTCTCCGCACTGCAGAGCTGCTGCTGGAGGATGGGGCTGGGGCGGCATTGGCAATTTGAGACAATATCTTGCCCTTTTCAGTGTTTCTTTCAGTTAAAAACCAGGTATTGTGAGTGCTCACATAACTTTGCTATACTCTATCCATTGATTTTAAAAAGTACACAAGAGATGACCTTAATTTTTTTCTTTTCTTATTTATTTTAACTTTTTTTTTTTTTTTTGGACATGAAGTTTCCCTCTTTTCTCCCAGGCTGGAGTGCAATGGCATGATCTCGGCTCACTGCAACCTCTGCCTCCTGGGTTCAATATACCCGGGAGGTATATTGAAGCTAATATACCAGGTGATCAACTTCAACAACAACAGTGGTACATCAAATTGATATTCTATAACCTTGACAAAGTGTTTGGAGAATCGCACTTCACCTCATCTAAACATCCATAACCGTAGTCTAACCATGATCTAAACCCCAAATAAATTCAGTTTGAGGGACATTTTACAATATATCTGGTCAGTTCTTCCCAATATTGTGAAGGGCATCAAAAATTAGGAAAATCTCAGGAACTATCACAGACCAGAGGAGGCCAAGGAGGCATGAAGGAGACTAAATGTAATGTGATATTCTCGATGGAATCCTGGAACACAGAAAGGACACTAGGGGAACGCTAATGAACTCCAAATAAAGTCTGCAGTTTCGTAAATAATAAGGTATGAAAATGGCTTCATTAGCTGTGACAAACGGACCATAGGAATGCGAGATGTTCACACCAGGGGAAACTGACTGGAGCGGATGGCAACTCTGTACTACCATTGCAGCTTTTACGTAAATTTAAAACTCTTCTAAAATAAAATTATTTAAAAGTAGCACTCAGGAAAGGATTAAGGAGTGGAAGAAAAAAATGATCAATTTTCCATTTTCCTAGAGTGTTACCATGAAAAGGCTGGAGAGAGGGTTTGCAAGGAGGAGTTGGAAACCTCAGAGACAGGCAGCTCCAGAGCCCTCCTCTGTTCCGCAGAACCGGAACCCCGCCCGGTCCAGGGCTTCTCAGAAGGCCTTTCCACCCCCGGGACAACCCCAGCCCCACCTCATTGATATATCCTTTCTGGATCAACAATCTCTGTCTTACTCAGACCACTGCCCCGTCCTCTCCAGAGCGGCTCATCAGAACCCGAGCGCATAGCGGCAGCGCCCCCGTGTGGCCGAAGGACTGAGGACAGACACTCAGGTCCCCTTTAGCTTCCCCACCGGCGACTTCCACAGGGTCCCGTTCGGTTCCCAGCTGCAGAACAGGGCTCTGTGCACACGGGGCGCCCGGCTCCCGCGTCGGTGTCTCCAAATCCTGGAGTACAGATGTTTCCTCTCAGTTACTGGCGGTGAACTCTGATCTCAAGGCAGAGCGAAGCCTGCGGGCCCTAAGATCTGGTTCCCGGGTCCGTGTGACCCCACAGACATACTGTGCGCCCAGTACGCAATCTCTCAGTGTTTTTTGGAATGAGGCCTTGGACTCCCGAGTCCCTGAAATTTGTTCTGCTGCTTCTGGGGAGGAAGGTTCCTCCTCCCCGGAATCCACTAGTTGATCCTCCAACTCTAGTTTGGAGAGACCCAGGAAGAACATGGCGTCCGAGCTGTAACTATATTGGGTTACAAGAATGTCTGAGATCAGACTGGGCCGAGCATTTGCCCCCAGTCCCTCGGTTACCGGGGGGCGGTCCCTCCGCAACTCCGTGGACCTCCAGGACCCTGGCATGGGAACCCGCACCCTCTTGGAGCCGCCCCTTCCTAGTCCCAGTCCAGGACCCCGAGTCCCGTCTCTTCTTCCTCTTTGCGACCTAAGCAGACAGGACTTGCTGTCTACATCTCTTAGGCCTCGTCCCCTGCCATCTCCATTCCCTGATTAAAGGTACTTGATCCTGGAACCAAATCTAATTTCTGGTCTCGTCTATTGTCCGCGACAGTCACCGATCAGGAGAGGCTCCCCAGCCCCAAACAGGCTGCGGCTGAGCGACAGCGGCGGATTTTGGCGCTTTGGCCCAGACTGCCTCGCAGAAGCGCCCCGCGACCCCTGCCAGGAGGCTGCGCAGGCAGCTGGGGGTCGGGTTTCATCTGGGGCCTCGCAGGAGGAGCGGGGTCTGCTGCAGGAGGGGGCGCGCTGGGATTTCTGCCACTGAGGCTGCACTCGCTGCCCTGGGTAAGACTCCCCCCATCCCTCCCCTGTGGACCTCAAAAATCATATGCTGGGAAAATACCTACCTGTCAGTCCCAGACTCAACTTTAAGAGGTCTTGGTCTCTAGATTTATTCAGCCCTTAACTGTTTGTTGAGCATCTACTCTTCGTCAGGCGCTATTCTAGGCGCTTGGGTCAGATCCAAACAGAAAAAATCATGGCCTTCAAGGAATTTACGTTCAGTTGAAAGATACGGCCAATAAAAAACCACCGAAGTCAACTATAGGGGTGTCCGAAAGTAAAGGATTATTAAGAGAAAAGCAAGGCACAGAAGATGAAAGGAGCCGGGGCAATTTTAAGTTATTATCATTGGTGTGAGATTTCCCGAGAGGCACCCTGCGAGCTGAGTCCTGAAGCAGATGAAGGAGGGAGCCCTGGGTTACTGGGAGGAAGGGTGTTCTAGAATCACCCTCTGCAGACGTGGAACTCCGCCGGGGAAAGCACCCAGGCTGCGGCAGGAATGGGGCTGGGTAGATTTCAGAAGGACCCTGAGGCGGGTTGCAGAGGTCTGGGTTTGTGTATCTCCTGTCTGCTTCCCACCTGTGGGTGGCACTTCATGAAACCCTGAGCTTGTCAGGAGCATCAGAGGTCTGGCACGTGGAGGAAGGATGGGAGACGAAGAGGCTAAGGTGCGTCCCAGTCCGGACTGTGTCTCTGTACTCTTTCTTTCCTGGACCCAGAGTTGGAAATGTAAATGGTACTGATGTCTTCTGCAAATCCCAGAATCCTCGGAACTGGAGGAAAATCTTGACATGGCAGGTTGTAAGGAATTTCTAAGCCTTGGAGGCTCAAAAGAATAATTTCAAGAAAAACTAAGTATGAGAAAAAATGTTAAATACCCCAATAATCTTTTATATTGATTCCATGCTAAAATTATATTTTGGATGTATTGGGTTAAATAAAACATATTGTTAAAATTAATTTCACTGATTACTTATTACTTTAAAAAATGCAGCTACTAGAAAAGTAAAGATTACCGACGTGGCTCACATTTGTTACTCAGATGATAGCCTATTGGGTAGCAGTGTTTTAGAAGGCAAGCAACTTTAGCTCTTATGTTTGTATCTGTGATTCCTATGAGTGAGTTTTTGGATACAGTGTTCCTTCTTTTTCTTGTCGTTTTTTCCCAACACCATTTGTTGAAAACACTATCCTTTCCCCTTGAAGTATTTTTTAGAGACATACATGTGTGGCTTTATTCATGAACTCTTTATTCTATTCCACTAATTCATGGCTATCTTTATGTCAATAACGCTGCTTTGATTCCTGGAGCTTTATAGTAAGTCTTGTAATCAGGTAGTGTGTGTTTTCCAAGTTTCTTCTTTGTAAAAAATTATGATGGCTATTCAAAGTCCTTCAGATTTCCATATAAATTGAAAAATCAGCTTGTTAATTTCTGTTTTTAAAAAGCCTGCCAGAATTTATTTTTATTTTTTAAACTTTTAGGTTCAGGCCTGCCAGGAACTTGATTGGAATTGCATTTAATCTACAATACTGAATATTCCAATCTTTGAACACAGTATTTCTCCCCACTTATTTAGGTCTTCTTTATTTCTTTTTTTGGGGATTGGAGTTGCTTTGTTTTTAATTTTTCTTTTTATTTCAATAGGTTTTTGAGGGAACAGATGGTGTTTGGTTACATGAATAAGTTCTTTAGTGCTGATTTCTGAGATTTTGGTGCACCTATCACTTGAGCAGCATACAATGTACCCAATGTGTAGTCCTTTATTTTTCACCTCCCTACCCCTCTTTCCCCCGAGTCCTGAAAGTCCATTTTATCATTCTTATACCTTTGTGTTCTCATAGCTTAGCTCCCACTTAATGAGTGAGGACATACCATGTTTGGTTTTCCATTCCTGAGTTACTTTACTCAGAATAATGATCTCCATTTCCACCCAGTTTCCTGCAAATGCCATTATTGTGTTCCTTTTTATGGCTGGGTAGTATTGTATGGTGTGTTTATATATATATATATACACACACACACATACCCCATATATATATATCATTTTCTTTATTTATTCATTGATTGATGGGCTTTTGGACTGATTCCATATTTTTGCAATTGCGAATTGTGCTGTTAACATGCGTATGCAGGTATCTTCTTCGTATAAGGATGTCTTTTCCTCTGGGTAGATACCCAATAGTGGGATTGATGGATCAAACAGTAGATCTACTTTTTGTTATTTAAGGAATGTCCATACTGTTTTCCATAGTTGTTGTACTAGTTTACTTTCCCACCAGCCATGTAAAAGTGTTCCTTTTCACCACATCCATGCCAACATCTATTGTTTTTTGTTATTTTGATTATGGTCATTCTTGCAAGAGTCAGGTGTTATTGCATTTGCATCTCCCTGATGGGGAATTTGATTTGCATTTCCCTGATCATTAGTGATGCTGGGCATTAGTGTTTGTTGGCCATTTGTATATTTCTTTTGAGAATTTTCTATTCATGTCCTTAGTGTATTTTTGGAAGGAATTGTTTGTTTCGTTCTTTCCAATTTGTTTGAATTCTTTGTAGATTCTGGATATGAGTCCTTTGTCGGAAGTGTAGATTGAAGATTTTCTTTCACTCTGTGTGTTGTCTGTTTACTCTGCTGATTGTTTGTTTGCTATACAGAGGCTTTTAGTCTAACTAAGTCCCATCTATTTATCTTCATTTTTGTTGCATTTGTTTTTGGGTACTTGGTCATGAAGTCTTTGCCTAAGCCAATGTCTAGAAGGGTTTTTAAAATGTGGTCTTTCAAAATTTTTATGGTTTCATGTCTTAGATTTAAGTCTTTGATTCACCTTGAGTTGATTTTTATATAGGGTGGGAGATGAGGATCCACTTTCATTCTTCTATATGTGGCCTGCCAATTAACCCAGCACCATTTGTCGAATAGGGTGTCCTTTCCCCAGTTTATGTTTTTGTTTGCTTTGCCGGAATCAGTTGACCATTAGGTACTTGGCTTTATTTCTGGGTTCTCTATTCTGTTCCATTGGTCTATATGCCTATTTTTATACCAGTGCCATGCTGTTTTGGTGACTGTGGCCTTATAGTATATTTTGAAGTCGGGTAATGTAACGCCTCCAGATTTGTTCTTTTTGGTTAGTCTTACTTTGGCTATGCAGGGTCTTTTTTTGTTCCACATTAATTTTAGGATTATTTTTTCTAGTTCTTTGAAGAAAGATGGTGGTATTTTTGATAGGAGTTGCATTGAATTTGTAGATTGCTTTGGGCAGTATTGTCATTTTCACAATATATGTATCTATACATATATTTTGGTTATACAATAATTTATTCCTCGAGAGCCTCCTCTCCCCGCTCTTGCAGTCTCTAGGTCACTTTTTCCGCTAGTAGATTTTGCGTGCAGGCCCCAGAAAGATGGCTGCAGGCAGGGGCACTGCATACTGTTCAATGAGACCCATAAAGTGGCTGTGACTACCTTCCTCATACTGTAAGAACACGGCTGGCAGATCCAGCTCCTCATACAGTGCCTTCACCCAGGCCACCTTCTCGGCCTCCTTCTGCCAGAATTTTCCTTCAGAATCTCATACTGTTCCAGAGTGGCCCATTGAAGACACTGAACCACTAGCCAGCAGAATTTGTTGTCCTGGATGTCAGTGCCAAATTTGCGGGTCACACTGGGGTCCCCAAAGAGGTCAAGGTAATCATCCTGAATCTGAAAGAACTCTCCCATCTCCAGCAGGATCTTCTTGGCATTGGCATGCTCCTTCTCATCATCAATTCTCACCATGTACATGACTGTAGCTACAGGAAGGTAGAAGGAGTAGAAAGCTATCTTGTACTTTTCAATAGATTTGTACCTCCTTTCGGTGAACCTGCCAAGATCCACATTGCCTTGTGGGGCTGTGATGAGGTCCAGGGTCTGCCCAATCTCAGTCTGATAGGAACTCTGCAGGAAGAGCTCAATCAGGTTCAGGTAATAGGGCTGCTCCCGGCAATAGAGCTTCAGCAGGCGGTAGATACATGCTCCCATAAGGATAGCATCATTGATGGCATCCTACCCCATGTCTGGCTTCTGATACCAGCAGATCTGTCCCCGGCGGGTAAGGGATGAATCCATGATGTCATCTGCCACCAGGAAGAAAGCTTGCAGCAGTTCCACATGCCAGCCCACAGTCAGGGCCCACTGGAGACTCTGAGTATCCTGTTTCCTTGGCTCCACCAGCTCCCGGATGGCTAGCACAGTCAAACCCCTGTGACACTTGCCTCCAATGGCATCATACCCCAGGATCTCCTCAAGCCGGGCAATAGCATCTCCTGTCTCTGGGTGCCCCATCTCATCCTCAGTCAGCACCCTAATGATCTGGGAGAAGTGCTGAACAAAATCCTGCTCTTCTTGGGCATAAACATCTGATTTCTGGTCTCCATTCATTCTGAGGGAGGAGCAAAGGGATCTTTTCCTGGATGCGGGTTCCTGCTCAGTCCCATTTTCACAATATTGATTCTACCCATCCGTGAGTGTGGGATGTGTTTCCATTTGCCTGTATCATGTGTGATTACTTTCAGCAGTGTTTTGTAGTTTTCCTTGTAGACGTCTTCCACCTCCTTGGTTAGGTATATTTCTAAGTATTTCATTATTTGTTTTGCAGCTATTTTAAAAGGGGTTTAGCTCTTGATTTGCTTCTCAGCTTGGTCGCGGTTGGTGTAGAGCAGAGCTACTGATCTGTGTGTATTAATTTTGTTTCCTAAAACTGTGCTGAATTCATTCACCCGTTGAGGAACTTTTTGGATGAGTCCTTAAAATTTTCTAGGTGTATAATCATGCCATCAGCAAACAATAACAGTTTGACTTCCTCATTACTAATTTAGATGCCCTTTATTTCTTTCTCATGTTTGATTGCTCCGGTTAGGACTTCCAGCACTATGTTGAATAGAAGTGGTGAAAGTAGGAATCCTTGACTTGTCCCAGTTCTCAGTGGTAATGGTTTCAACTTCTCTCCGTTCAGTATAATGTTGGCTGTGGGTTTGTAATAGCTGTCTTTTATTTCCTTAAGGTATGTCCCTTCTATGCTGATTTTGCTGAGGGTTTTAATCATAAAGGGATGCTGGTATTTGTGAAATGGTTTTTCTGCATCTATTGAGATGATCATGTGGTTTTTGTTTTTAATGCAGTTTATGTGATATATTACATTTATTGACTTGCATATGTTAAACCATCCCTGAATCTCTGGTAGGAAACCCACTTGATCATGGTGGATTATCATTTTGATATGCTGTTGGATTCTGTTAGCTAGAATTTTTTGAGGATTTTTGCATCTATGTTCATTAGGGATATTGGTCTGTAGTTTTGTTTTTTAATGTGTTTTCTTGGTTTTGGTATTAGGGTGATACTGGCTTCATAGAATAATTTAGAGAGGATTCCCCTCTTCTCTATCTTTTGGAATAGTGTCAATGGGATTGGTACCATTTCTTTGAATATCTGATAGAATTTAGCTGTGAATCCGTTTGGTCCTGGAGTATTTTTTTGTGGGTAACTTTTTAAATTACCATTTTAATCTCATTGCTTGTTATTGGTGTGTTCAAGGTTTCCATTTCTTCCTGGTTTAATCTAGGAGGGCTGCATATTTCCGGGAATTTATCCATGTTCTCGAGGTTTTCTAGTTTATGTGCATAAAGGTGTTCATAGTAGCCTTGAATGATCTTTTGAATTTCTGTGGCATTGGTTGTAATATCTCCCGTTTTGTTTCTAATTGAGCTTATTTGGATGTTCTCTATTCTTTTCTTGGTTAATCTTGCTAATTGTGTATCAATTAGATTTATCTTTTCAAACAACCAGCTTATTGCTTCATTTATCTTTTGTAATTTTTTGTTTCAATTTTATTTAGTTTTGCTCTGATCTTGCTAATTTTTTTCTCTTACTGGGTTTGGGGTTGTTTTGTTTTTCTTTCTCTAGTTCCTGGAGGTGTGACCCTAGATTGTCTATTTGTGCTCTTTCAGATGTTTTGATGTAGACATTTAATGCTATGAACTTTCCTCTTAGCACCATCTTTTCTGTATCCCAGAGATTTTGATAGTTTGTGTCACTATTATTGTTCAGTTCGAGGAATATTTTCTTTTTTCTTTTTTTTCTCTTGAAACGAGTCTCGCTTTGTCACACAGGTTAGAGTACAGTGGCGGGATCTCCACTCACTGCAACCTCTGCCTCCTGGGTTCAAGCAAAGCAATTCTCCTGTCTCATCCTCCTGAATAGCTGGTACTACAGGTACCTGCCATGAGGCCCAGCTAATTTTTGTATTTTTAGTAGAGACAGTGTTTCACCATATCAGTCTAGCTGGTCTCAAACTCCTGACCTCAGGTGATCCACCTGCCTTGGCCTCCCAAAGTGCTCGGATTACAGGCGTGAGCCACTGCACCGGCCAGTTCAAGAAATTTTTCTATTTCCATTTTGATTGTATTGTTGACCCAATTATCATTCAGGAGCAGGTTATTTAGTTTCCTGTATGTACATGGTTTTGAGGACTCCTTTTGGAGTTGAATTCCAATTTTATTCCACTGTGGTCTGAGAGAGTACCTGACAAAATTTCAGTGTTCTCAAATTTGTTGAGACTTGTTTTGTGGCCTATCGTATGATCTGTCTTGGAGAGTGTTCCATGTGTTAATGAATAGAATGTATATTCTGCAGTTGTTGGGTGGAATGTTCTATAAATATCTGTTAAATCCATTTGTTCAAGGACATAGTTTAAGTCGATTATTTCTTTGTAGACTTTCTATCTTGATGACCTGTCTAGTGCTGTCAGTAGAGTATTAATGTCCCCCACTATTGTTCTGTTGCCATCTATTTCGTTTCTTAAGTCTAGTAGTAATTGTTTTATAAGTTTGGGAGCTCCAGTATTAGGTGTATATATATTTAGGATTGTGATGTCTTCCTGTCGGACTAGTCCTTTTGTCATAATATAATGCCCCAATTTGTTTTTCTTAACTGTTGTTGCTTTAAAGTCTGTTTTGTCTGACATAAGAATAGCTACTCCTGTTTGCTTTTGGTGTCCATTTGCATGGAACATCTTTTCCCATCACTTTATCTTAAGTTTACATGTGTCCTTATGTGTTAGGTGAGTCTCTTGAAGACAGCAGATGGTTAATTGGTGAATTCTTATCCATATTGCAATTCTGTATCTTTTCATTGGAGCGTTTAGACCATTTACATTCAGTGTTAGTATTGAGATGTGAGGTACTATTCTACTCATTGTGCTAGTTGTTGCCTAAATACCTTTTTTTTTAAATAGTATGATTGTTTTGGCCGGGCGCGGTGGCTCAAGCCTGTAATCCCAGCACTTTGGGAGGCCGAGACGGGTGGATCACGAGGTCAGGAGATCGAGACCATCCTGGCTAACACGGTGAAACCCCGTCTCTACTAA